>NC_056749.1:474024318-474031818 GCF_019279795.1 Protopterus annectens | reverse complement strand
GGTTACTACTCCTTTCCTTTCTTCTTCCTCCTGTTTGAAAAATACTGAAAAGAAAGAGACTTAAAGAGACACAAAAAATGAGTAGTCTAAATCTTCAAAAAAGAGGTCTGTGGACCCAACAACTTCCATTGGCTCTGGCCTCTCCAGATCAAACTCCAAAACCCTCGGATAGAAGCCAGTCACTTCCAATTCAGAACACTTCCCTTTGGACTCAACACAGCCTGCTGGATGTTCACCAGGTGTATGGCAGTGGTAGCAGCTCATCTACGACTGCAGGTTTTCTGAGTACTCCTATACCATTGATGACTGGCTGATCACTACCTTTACCAGGAATCTACTCATTCAAGCCAGGGACTCCTTTCACCAGTTCTGCATGGACTTGGGAATCAAGGTGAAGTTAAAAAATGCCTGATTACAATCAGTTAAACTAAAACAATAAGTGAGAAGGTCACTAAAAAAACAGTCAGTAAAAAGAAAATGAAAACTCCAGCAAAGCTAGAACTTTCACTGAGTGACCTCCCAAACCTCTTGTATCAGAGATAATGGACATCAGTTTGGTATAACAGCCCTGTATTTATAATGCATAGTCAAACACTCTGCTTGTGCTGTGCTGATGAGGTCATAAGGCTGAAATATAAATATCCACAGCTAGTGGGGTTTGGCTTTATTGGCCTGAAATTGTCCATTAAAATGACGATACAAGTCATGGGCATTCAGAATCGCAAATTAGCTGAAACACCTGATGCTCATAAGGATCATCTGCATATATCTTATGTACCTCTGATACAAGAGGTTTGTGAGGTCTCTCAGTGAAAGTTCTAGCTTTGCTGGAGTTTTCATTTTGTTTTAACTGATTGTTTTTTTTTAGTGACCTTCTCACTTATTGTTTTAGTTTGTTGTTTGGGATATTTTTGCAGTGACCCTAATGATAATGGGCATCAGTTGGGTATAACAGCCCTGTGTGTATAATGTGTAGTCAAACACTCTGCTTGTGCTATGCTGATGAGGTCATAACAAGGCTGAAAAGTGTGGGTCTTTCTATATAGGTAAAACCGAGAGAACCTTAAAAAGAAGAGTTTATGAACATACCTATGATATAATAAAGGAAAAAGAAACAAATGCATTATATAAACATTCAAGGGTACGTAAAGAAAATAAATTTCATTTTTTGGTAATTGAACATATAAAAGATGGAATTAGAGGGGGCCCATGGGAAGATACTATAGGGTATAGAGAATTGAGGTGGCAAGTGACGCTTGAAGCAAGCAAATATCCAGGTTTAAACAAACGTGTCTGTTTTACCCCTTTTAAAATTAAAGGCAGCTTAACTATGAATTTTAGTTTTAGCTGTAATATAATTTTGTACCAACAGATGGAGCTATTGTGCTATAAAATGTATTTTCCTTGGTAATGAACATTCATATTATAAATATAAGATTTTAGAATTACAATTTATATAATTATGTATTTATTTATTAATATTTAATAGTATTTTAAATTATTTATAAGAATATGGAGTTAAATAAACTATTTTATGGATGGATATTTATTTTATTGTATAAATAGAAGGATGAAATTATGAATATTTATGAGCCCAAAATGTAAATTGATTTGTGCATTCAAATTTAATTGAAGCTTTTTCATTGGTTTATTGGTTTTAATAGAGGTATATAAATGCTTGTGTTAATTTATATAAGTATCTGATGAAGTCCAGTGAATGGGACGAAAACACGATTTATTTTGGAAGAGCGTTAATGTTATAGTGTTTTGTGCGTGTCTTGTGACAATAAAAGCTGGTTTTAAACGTTTTGGAGATCTTCCTTCCTGGGACTGCACTCCTTTTGGATTTATTAGTGTTTTGTGGAGAGCTGCCGCTTTTTTGTACTTTAAGGCTGAAATATGCATATCCACAGCTAGTTGGGTTGGCTTTATTGGCCTGAAACTGTCCATTAAAATGACAAAATAAATCATGGGCATTCAGAATCGCCAGTTAGCTGAAACACCTGATGTTCATAAGGATCATTTGCATATAGCCCATGTACCTCTGATACAGGAGGTTTGGGAGGTCACTCAGTGAAAGTTCTAGCTTTGCTGGAGTTTTCATTTTGTTTTTACAGATTACAATCAGTTCAGTAAAATACACACCACAACAGCCCGTGTTCCACCAGTAAACGTTCTTTAATGTTCAACGATCTGGTACCTCGGCAGTTCGCCTTCAAGGATCACAATTTGTTTAATCAGAACACAGTCATTATATACCATTTTATCAATCAATTAATCAATTAATCAATTTATAAAAATTCATTCAAGAAATTAGTTCAAATTAAAGTGACCTCAACATGAAAAATGCATTGTGATATGTATGTTATATATACATTATTATAATAAATTCAACAATGTCTTAATTTACAAATTACATAAATAAATCAACACATAAATAAATAAATGGATAAACAAGTAAATCAAATAAATGTGATATCATATAATATGACATTTAAATGTTTTAAACAATACAAATCCTGTTATTATACATTATGTATTATATGAGAATATTTTTATTTTATTATATAGAAAAATGTTTTAAATATTTTTTGTTTTTTTATATATATTATATACCTAATTTCTGATTCAAACCATGTGGTTTTAAAGTGTTGAATTTCAGTATCATTCTGGTTTCCAATTCTAACAGTTTACCTATGAGATCATCTCCCCTTGAAATATAAGGTTTTCCTAGTATACTAAATTTTAAACTATCAACACAACCACCATGAATGTCAATGAAATGTTTTGCAACTGGACTAGAAAAATTTGAATTTCTTATATCCTTTAGATGTTCCAAAATCCTAATTCTTACCATCCTTTTAGTTTGTCCTATGTACCAGAACAGCCCAATATATATACTACACTAGTTGACTTACAGTTGAAAAATTGCTTGGATGTATGACTTCTATTATTGATGAATTCCACATTAATAACCCTATTACACACACTGCACGAACCACATGCAAAAGTGCCTACCCTGGCAGAAATTGTCCTGTCATAACGCAATAAATTGTTATTTAAGATTTCCTTTAAATTTTTTCCCCTCTTAAAGGAGAAAATGACATTATTTGGAAATAGCTCACCTATAGTATCATCCTCACAAATTAAATACCAGAATTTTTTAATCAATGAAATCAATTTCTTGGAAAAGGGAGTAAATTTGGTTACGAAAAACAGTTTCTCAACATTATTTTTTCATATTAACCAAATATTTGACATTACCCTCTACATTAGGTACTGTCAAGTTCTCATTAATTCTGCCATCTCGACACCGCAGTAGATGGTCATAATCATACCCCCTTTCTAATAATCTCAAAAGCACTGAATTTAATTCCTTATCTACCTCTTCATTTATGCTGGTATGATCCCGAATTCTTTTGAACTCCCCTTGTGGTAAAGCATTTAATAAATGTGGGGGGTGCATACTGGTAGCATGTAAAAACATGTTTACTGATGTTTGTTTTTTATAAGGTCTAAATTGTATTTTATTTTCTTTTTCAAATAAAGTCAAATCAAGAAAATTTATTTCACTTCTATTAGCCTCATACGAAAACTGTAGCTTATGTTCATTATTATTCAACATCTCGAAAAAGTCCAAAAATTCAGACATATCCCCATTACAGATGAAAATTAAATCATCTATGAAGCGCTTGTTCAAAACCACATTTTTCTTAAAAAAATCAGTTGAATAGATGAATTTCTTTTCAAAAGAATCCATATAAATGATGGCATAAGATGGTACATAAGCTGCACCCATTGCAGTGCCTTTGACTTGTAAAAAATACTCAGTATTAAAAAGAAAATAACTATGTGTCAAGCAAAATTCCAATAAACTAATCAAGAAACTAGTTCTAGGTCCCTCACCTAACATATTGCACACGGACTCAAGCCCCCATTTTTTGTCAATGTTAGTATATAGGGACTTTACATCGATAGTGACCCAATAGTAATCATAACTCCATACTAAATCAGAAACATAATTGATAAGTTCCTGTGTGTTCACAATGTGAGCTGTTACCCTATTCAAATAGGCCTTTAACTGGAAATCCAAAAAAAGGTTAACATTTTCCAAAAAAGAGCCCACCCCAGATACAATGGGCCTACCTGGAGGCTCTGCTAGATTTTTATGAATTTTAGGTAATGCATATAGAATAGGCACAGTTGGTTTTCGTATGTATAATTTCTTAACATCAGCTTGCGTAAAGAACCCTAAACGTTCACCTTTTTCCAACATAAATAACAGCTCATCATTGTATGACTCTATAGGATCACTATCCAACCTCTTGTATTCTTCAGAATTCAACAACAATTTATTCACCATATTACAGTAGTTAATTTTGTCCATTATAACCCAATTTCCACCTTTATCGGCACACTTGAATATATAATCACTTTTACGTTTTTTTTAATCTTTTAAAGCCTGCCATTCATCCTTATTCAAATTGAAACACTTTCTTTCTTTACAAAAATCCTTGAAAGATATTTCTAATTCTTTGAAAAGAACTTTTTGAAAAGTGGAAATGGCAGGCACAGAAATATATGGAGTGAACATGCTATTAACATTTTTAAATGCAGGCATCGCTAATTTACCATAACCGGTAAAAAAACTGACATTTTCAGCATTTTCAACTGTGAACATATCAACACTAGTGTTCAATTCATCACATTCATAGTTATAAACTGATAGATTTAATAAACTATCATCCATATCAGAATCACTTGAAAGTTCTTGTTCTTGGTTACGAGCAAAAATAGGCGCATTTTGTTCATCCTTTCTAGCAAAGTAAACCCTGAGCAATAGTTTTCTAATAAAACATTTAACTTCAAAGTAAATATCAGCTAGTGAAGGGAAGAAGGTCGGAACAAACTTACTTCCCTTACATAAAACTTTTAGCATATCATTGCTTATAGGTAAACTAGACAAATTAACACATTGTAAAGACTGCGCCTCTGAAGTCAATGTGGACAAACCTTCATTTAAATCGATTTCGCCCCTTCCTTCCATTTCTTCCATTTCTTCCCCTGTTGGAATCGTCGTTTTGAAAATCCACATTTGTGCAAATAGAACTGTCAGTTCCATTATGAACCTCTTTATCTGGAACCCGGTTGTTTGTCACAGTTCTGGCAAAAGAAACATTTTTAGTTACACTGCCTTCCACAGAAGATGCCGACGAAGCTGACAGCCCCCTCCGCTTGGAATTGCTGCTCCAGCTTCTGCCCCTTGACCTATTATGTGTAGGTTCATGTTGCCAATTAAACAGAATGCCTGTTTCGTAATCCTTAAGATCACGAACAAGCTTATTTCTTTTCCTTTGCACAATATCAGTTTCTAGTTTCTGGATTTTTTCATTAAAGGCCAGCATCTGAGCTCCATAATTGGATTCAACCATCAAGCCCTCTTGCAACGACACATTTTTGATTTTGTCCTGAGATCTTTGATTACGTTTTACCAAAATGTTAAGCCAACCAATAGTACAGGAAAGGGGCACTTTCTTCCATTCATCGAATAAATCGGATTCATCCTCAGTGAATGGTGCTGCTGGTAACTTCTCAATACGTAAACCACGGTGGGTAATACCCAAGCTGATATACTTTTCAAGCAGTCGAGTGTCAAAGTACAAGGCAGTTTCTTTAGACATTAATTTTGTTAATTCAGCAAAACACCCATCAGCAGCACTGTTACCCCCAATGTTCCAAGGATCCAAATTGGAATACTTTTTATCACGCTCAGTGATGATATCTGCAAATAACATTGTATCAGCTGGACGGCTCTGTTCAGAGCCCGCATTCCGAAGCGACATAACTATTAGTATAATGAATAAATCTTAATACTGGTAAGAATACGGCTGGGAATTCCAATAAGCCAAAACATACGAAATATAGCAATCAGCAAAATACACACCACAACAGCCCGTTTTCCACCAGTAAAAGTTCTTTAATGTTCAACGATCTGGTACCTCGGCAGTTCGCCTTCAAGGATCACAATTTGTTTAATCAGAACACAGTCATTATATACCATTTTATCAATCAATTAATCAATTTATAAAAATTCATTCAAGAAATTAGTTCAAATTAAAGTGACCTCAACATGAAAAATGCATTGTGATATGTATGTTATATATACATTATTATAATAAGGGAGGGTCACTCAGTGAAAGTTCTAGCTTTGCTGGAGTTTTCATTTTGTTTTTACAGATTACAATCAGTTCAGTGTCTGGAGTTCATCAGAACAACTGTGTACACAAGATCTCAGATAGCGAAGCTTCCTCCTCTTCTGTTCACCAGCAGTCCCCAGAACATCTATCCTAACAAAAGTCATTGGCAAGGATAGTCCTTTGTCTTTTAGGTTCCATGGCTGCTTCAGTCACGTTAGTACCACTGGCCAGATTTTACTTGTGTGTCCTTCAGTGACCGTGGCTGTTCAGTGGTCAGTCAGAAAACAACCTTTATTCTGTTCAGTGAATTTAACAAACATCTACAGGACATGCATCCATTGGTGGCTAGAGTCTCCACCTGTTACCCTATAACCAAGGTATTTTGAGTCACAAGGAAAAATACTGGATCACAGGTCTCAATGACCATTTATAAATCACTTAACTATTGGGAAATATTTTTATTTTTATTATTATTTTAATTTTTTATATATATATTTCATATATATATTTTTCTTTTTGCTATTCAAGACCAAATTTTACATGTGATTATATGTAATTATCTGCTTATTGATATTATAGTTCATTATTTAGACCATATTTACTACACTTCATTGTATGTGGATTTATATGCATTTTCCATTTTGAGCAATGTTATGTTGCTTTAAATCCTATTTGAGAGCCTAATGCAAATGTTCACACTGTCATTGGTTTATTCACATATTTAAACTGACGTTGACCATGTATTTTTGAATGTTTTTCACTCACTGATGAAGGCTGGTGCCGAAACTAGTATGAGTTCTTGATCTGGACATGTTTTGTCCTTTTTTGTGCCTCTGAATAAATGGTGATACCATCTTGCTGGCTTTTGGTGTTTTCTACAAGGTTGGTTGGCCGTGCAGCCGTACGTGCGAGGGTTGGTGTTTTACCCTATAACCAAACCACAGTGATCACAGTCACTTCTCAGCTGGTGTGGTGGTGGGGCATTATCTGGGAAAGACAGTCCAAGGCACATGGTCTTAGACAGAGGCTAGTCTTCACATCTATATCTTGGAGTTGAGAGAAGTCCCTCTCACACTGCAAGTCTTTCAGGACTCTGTCTGTTTAGGTGGGATCTCTAAATAGACAGAAAACATGGCAGTTGTCTGGTGTATCAACAAATAGCGAGGAACCAGATCTTATCCTCTGTGTCAGGAGGCCATGAGAGTTTGGCAATGGGTGATATCTTCTCACCACTTTCTAACTAAAATACATATCCCCGGGAAATCCAACATACTAGTGTGGAAAGTTGAGTAGATCCATTTGC
>NC_056749.1:473736818-474016818 GCF_019279795.1 Protopterus annectens | reverse complement strand
AGGATTTAATTACTCTTATCAGGGGTTCTCAACCCCCCCGGACAAAAGGCCCAGAGTGGAGGAAGAATCCCCCTCCTCAGACCAGGCCTCCATTATTTCAGAGCACTCTGATGAACAGGAACATTCTTACTCCCCTTTTGAAGATTCTGATGCAGAGGAGTCCATTCCCTCTGTCTCCCCCCCCAGAGGATTACTCATTTGGGGAAACCTTGCATACCTTGAGGGAACACTTCCACTGGGAAGGCCAAGAGTACTCAGACTCCAAGAAAAGGCTTAGGGATTTTCTCTTGCTACCTCAGCACAGGCCTATGGCTATACCTCCTGTCTTAGACATACTAGATGATGTGTATTCGGAGGCCGGCCTTAACCCAGACTCTTTACCTCCAGCCCCAGTCAAGCCTGACAGGTACTACCGGGTTCCTGACTCACACTAATTTTATACAAAAGCCATGCTGACCCAGAAACTATATCACAGGGCCCCAAAGGATTAAGGCCTCCACTGCTAAAATCCATTACCTTCCGAGAGAGATTCCAGATCTTTAGAAAGGTGGGGAAAAAGGTATACACCTCGGCCACCTTAACCATGAGGGCATTAAACTGCCAGTTCCATATGTTAAAGTACCAACAGTTTCTGTTATCACAGTTGAGAAGCAAAATGTCACAACATGAACAACCAGACTTGAAGGAGTTGCAGGATTTGATGCATAGTGCAGAACAAGTGGGTAAACATACCTTGCAATGTGGTTTTGATGCCCTACAGGCTTCATGTAGAGCTGCTGTTACAGGATCAGTCATACGTAGACATGCCTGGCTCAAGGAGCAAACCTTACCAGATCATGTCAAAGCTAAATTACTAGATGCCCCTCTACAAAAGGATGTATTATTTGGTGTTAAAGCTGAGGAGGTATTAAAGAAAATGGAGGAAAAGGCTAAATCATTGCAAACAGTGAAAGATTTTCTACAGGTACAACCTCCACATTTCAGTAGAAATTGGCCTTCCAAAAATTGGTCCTTTCCAGCCACGGACAGACTCCAAAGAGGTAGATACAGGCGCCCGAGGGGCAGAGGACAATCTCAAGGATCGTTTAGAGGCAGACAATGGCACGCTCCTACACAAAGAGGTGGTGAGGATAGTTCGTAGCCATTCAGAAAGCAAGACCAATGACTTTCCCCTTTGCATGCCAAGCAAGGCTCAAATGGCAGCACCCTTAGGCGTAAAACTGGCATTATTTTCAAAAAATTGGCATATTGTCACAAAAGACAAATGGATCCTGGACATTATAAACAGAGGCTACAGATTCCATTTTCACACCCTTCCAAAAATGAGAGGCATGCCAAACCTGCCACACAAAGGGCAGAGGCACAAAGACAAATTTCAGATCTCATGGACATGAAAGCTATTCAAGAGGTACCTACTCAAGAACAAGGTCAAGGTTTTTATTCCAGACTATTCCTGGTACCAAGGAAGGGAAAAGATTGGAGACCTATTTTGGACCTATCCATCCTAAACACATTCTTACTGCACAAAATTCAAGATGCTCACATTACAGCAGCTTCTTCCCATGCTGGGCAAGGAGTCTTGGCTGGTAACATTGGACCTCAAGGAGGCATACCTGCATGTCCCAATCAGACAAAATTGCAGAAGATACCTCAGATTTCTTGCAGGTTCAACCCATTATCAATTCTCTGCATTGCCCTTTGGCTTATCTACTGCACCCAGAGTATTCACGAAATGCCTGGCATCAGTAATTGCCTACTGCAGACTTCAAGGGATACAAATATACCCATACTTGGATGATTCCCTGATCCAAGCGGACAGCAAGCACATACTTCTGAAACATCTGGCTTTTGTAATAATGTTGTTGAATTCTGTGGGATACACAGTCAACAAAAAGAAATCAAGGCTACTACCCTCTCAGAAAATAATTTTCCTGGGTGCCAATTTGGACACAAACACCCAGATGGCCTACCTCACGCCAGAGAAACAGGGGCAACAACTCAATACTTCAGAAAACTAGCAAATTTCACCAGGCTGACTGCAAGGAAAATCCTGCAGGCTCTGGGATTCATGGCATCTTGCATACTACTAATCCCATGTGCAAAGCTGCATATGAGGAAACTTCAATGGTACCTGAAAAACCTATGGTCTCAACACAGCCACAATTTGGAAACAATAATACCACTAATTCCCTGCCTTCAAAAGGAATTTCTGTGGTGGGCTCAAGCATGCCAAACAAACACAGGTCTCCCATTCTGCAAGCCTCAAGCAAATCAAGTCATCACAACAGACGCCTCGGACTACGCCTGGGGGGCGCACATGACAGATCGGTGCATTCAGGGCAAATGGTCCCAAAAAGAAAAGCACCTTCACATCAATCAAAAGGAAATGCTAGCAGTGTTAAATGCTATTATAGCTTTCAAAGACCTTCTACATCCAGGTCAACTATTGATAAGGACAGACAACACCACAGTAATGTGGTACATAAACAAACAGGGAGGAACCCATTCATATCCCCTATGCAGGCTGGCCGTGTCACTTTGGAACATGGCTCTGGAATTACAAATCGAACTTCAAGCAGAGTACTTGCCAGGCAAAGAAAACACGCTGGCAGACAACCTAAGCAGAAATATGACAGATCCACATGAATGGAAGTTGCATCCTCAAGTTTTTACAGAGATAATTCAAGCATGGGGAAGGCCAGACATAGATCTCTTTGCCTCCCACAAAAATCACCAATTGACAAAATTCTGCTCAAGGACTTTTCATCCTCAGGCCTGGAGAGAGTGGATGCTCTCTCTTTCAGTTGGACAACAATGACAGTTTATGCCTTTCCACCTCTTCCTCTGCTGCCCAAAGTTCTATTAAAAACCAGAGCAGACAGACCAAAGATGATTCTCATTGCTCCAGACTGGCCAAGACAGCACTGGTACCCACTCCTGAGGAGCCTGACGCATTCCCCACCATGGACCCTACCTCTAATGCCTCTTCTCCTGACTCAGCACAGCTTCAAAACTCTTCACAGTCAGCTGAAAACACTCAATCTGGCCGCATGGAAGATTCCTTAACTTCACAACAAACCCTACTCTCCAAGGAAGTACAGGAAGTCATTTTGGAAGCCAGAAGGCCGTCTACTAGAAAAGCTTACTCCGCAAAATGGAAACGGTTTTGTGCCTGGAATGAGAAAAAGGGCCAGAATCCTGAAAAACTGAATTTACCTCAAATATTACAGTATCTAGCTGAGCTGCTAAGCAGTGGACTTTCATTCTCCTCCATCAAAATCCATGCCTCAGCCATTTCTGCAGAATACAACACTGATCCACCTTTATTCTGTCACCCCCTCTTAAGACAGTTCCTCAGAGAGGCTAAGAATATAAAACCCCCAAGGAAACAACCAATACCTGCTTGGGACCTCAATTTCATTCTAGAAAATCTGACCTTGCCTCCTTTTGAGCCAGCTGCTTCAACAGATTTGCAATATTTGTCCTGGAAAACAGCCTTCCTCCTGGCTATCACCTCAGCTCGCAGGGTATCGGAATTACAAGCCCTCATGGCTGTGCAGCCTTTCATCAAAGGGGAGAGACTACTACATTCATTGGACATCCACAGACAGCTGCGCTGTTATTTGGACAGAACAAAGCCTTTCAGAAAATCAGAACAACTCTTTGTGTCCTATGCTATAGGAGCTCAAGGGAAGCCAATTTCCAAACAGACAATCTCAAAATGGATAGCCCACTGCATACGCTTTTGCTACACTTTTCATGGTAAAACTGTACCTGCAGGCATCAGATCTCACTCCACAAGGGCCATAGCTATCTCTGCAGCTTTCCTCAGAGGAGTGCCTACCAAAGATATTTTGGAAGCAGCCACTTGGAGTTCTGTGCATACCTTCTCCAAGCACTACCACCTACCATTATACTCCAAAACTAGAGCAGGCTTTGCCACTGCAGTCTTGCAGGGCATCCTGGCTCCTCCTAGTTCCATCTAGTGCCTACCACCCCTTTTTAGCTTTGGGATTCTACCCATCTGTTATGACTGCAGCTGTATGCATGATGAACATAGTACAGTTTTGTACCTACCATAAATGTAAATGTTCGCGTGCTAATACAGCTGCAGTCCAGGTTTCCCTCCCTCCTTCCCCTCTTGGGACAGGCCTATTGGCTAACACCTCCTCTTACAACCTGATTGGGGTATTCTTTTATGGTGTATTTGCTTGCAACTACTGTATTTTGATTATATTGCATTGCATTACTACATAAATTTATGTATTGCCTTCCTTCTGGGGGCACCTGACATCTGGGGCAAGAAAAACTGAAGAAGATGGCGTCGGCTGGTTCTTTTATACCCCTGTCGCACTGACGTCAGGGAAGAAGCGACGACAACCAACGCCGGACCTAGACTTTGGAATTCGACCGACCGAGGACCCGCCTGACGGCAGAAGAACCCATCTGTTATGACTGCAGCTGTATTAGCACTCGAACATCTACATTTATGGTAGGTACAAAACTGTACTTTCTGCCTCACAGGTAGCTCTACATTCCTTTAAATGCAGCTACGATGTGGCTGATGCTGCTTCTAGTGCAGCTGCATCTGGTTCTGTCATGAGGAGATGTTCTTGTTTATGCTTTCAGGACTTACCTGAGGACTATAAGGCCAATTGCTTAGATCCCCCCTTAGACAACCAGAATCTTTTTGTCACTACTGCTGCAGAATTGTTTAAAACCCTACAGCAAAATGGCAGGGATATGCAAGATCTGAAACAGATTTTTGTTTCCCCTGTATCTAAGTTCCAGAGGAACTATCCATCAAAATCTTCCTTTGTTCATAAGCAGCCTAGACAACCTGCTAAGAGTAAAAGGGTTACTAAGTGGATTTTCTACCGCACACCCACTCAGAGTTCTAGAGGCCAGATGCCTTCTTTTCCTGACAACTCTGCCTCTGTCTGACATCAAGACTCAACATTCAACACCACTCCACTCCACCTCCTCCCTTTATTGCAACAGATAAGCACAGACATCTGAGTTCTCTCCATCATCCAACAGGGTGATTTCTTTCCTTTTCTTTCCTGTCCTGTCTGGCAACAAGTAAGCACAGATGTCTAGGATGTTCTTCGTGTTTCACTGTTGCAGTCATTACATTTGAGTTATCTGCTTCCAGTAGCCCTCAGTCAGTCTGATTAACAAAGTCTTGGGTCCTGCATTGGTTGCTGTCCCTTCTTCCATGACGTCAGGTCTTCAGGGGTATAAAACATGCAGCCGACGTCATTACATCAGTCTTTCTTGCTGTGCAGTGCCCGAAGCAGAAGCAGCTCGCAAGTGCCGGTCGGCCGACTTCTGAAATTTTCGTTTTCGAGTTTCAGACCCGAAGTCTTCAACTAAAGCTAAGTACCCCATTGGAGAAACTTTTTCTTGCTCCTTCCCGATGTCAGTAAAAGTTAATAATTGCATTACTTGTGGAAAGCAAATACCTCACAAAGATTTTCATTCGTACTGCATTCCTTGCCTAGGCCCTGACCAAGACGTACCTTGCTGTTGGTTTTGTGCTTTATTTAATCAGTGCACTGTCCATCGTCGGTAAATTTTCGTCTCTAAATATTTTGGTTCTTGGTTTAATTATCCAGAAATGTCGTCGGTTAGCCATCCGACTACCGAGATTCCAAAAAACGCAAAGATAAAGACAAAGGCTGCCGAGGTCCAAAGCTGCCGACGACGCTTCTCCTAAGCCAGTCGCCAGTTCGCTGGTAGTCAGTGAGGTGCTTTTGCAGCCCCTGATAACTACTACTTCTGACTCGCAGGCCTCTACTGAGACCCATTCGGAGTTCGGTGTGCTGCGAGATGCTTCAACTGTGGAACCTGCAGATATCTCTACCTAGGATGGGTCCGGAGACGCTGTGCAGGCACCAGCTTCTGAGGGTGTATTCAGGCCTATGGACTTCCATGTTAAACTGAAGCCTCCTTCTTCATTTAGGCCAAAATCTCGAACCATACCTAAGAAACAGATGCCCAGGCCACATGCTCAGGCCTCTATGCCTACAAATGATAAGAATGGCTGAATATCTTATAACTCTAATCAGGGGAAGCCAACCTCCCCCTTCTAAGAGACCTAGGACTGAAGTTGTTTATGAGTCTTCTAACCAGGATTCTGATTTTTCTGATTCTTCTGATGATCTGGATTTGCCTTTATCTACTTATGAGGATTCTGATGCAGAGGACTTTATTCCCTCTGCTTCCCCTCCAGAGGAGTTTTCTTTTGGTCAGACCTTACATACTCCAACGGAGCATTTCCACTGGGAAAGCCAGGATTTTTTTGATTCAAAAAAGAGGCTTACGGATTTCTTACTCCTGCCTCACCGTAGGCCTTTAGCTGTACCTCCTGTACTAGACATTGTTGATGATGCCTTTTCAGAATCTAATTTAGCCCCCTGATTCTTTGCTTCCTGCTACCAGAAAACCTGACAGATATTACAGGGTTCCTGATTCGCACAAGTTCCTTTTTAAAAATCTTGTTGCGGATCCAGAGACTATTTCACAGGGACCCAAGGGCATTAAGGCTTCTACTGCTAAAAATCCTAGCCCCTCTGATAGAGACTCCAGGGCGCTGGATAGATGGGGTAAAAAGGTTTACACTTCTGCAACCTTAGCCATTAGGGCTTTAAACTGCCAGTTTCATATGTTAAAGTATCAACAACATGTTATTGGATTGCTTAAACAGAAAATGATGTTGATTCCTGACTGTGCTGAAAATGAAGAATTACAGGATTTAATGCATTCTGCTGAACAGGTTGGAAAACATACTTTGCAATGTGGATTTGATTCATTAGAGACCTCTTGCAGGACTGCTGTTACTGGGTCTGTGCTCAGAAGGCATGCTTGGCTTAAGGAGCAATCTTTGCCTGATCATGTTAAAGCTAAATTGTTGGATTTGGCAACAAGGCTGAGGAAGTTCTTAAAAAGATGGAAGATAAAGCTAAATCTATGCAAACTGTTAAAGATTTCTTACAAGTTCAACCTCCAAGATTTAGAAGGCACTGGCCCTTTAAAAATTGGTCCTTTCCAGCCCCTTCCAGGTCTTCTCAAGCCAAACCCAGACACAGCAGAAACCCCAGGTTTCAGTCCCAAGGGACACACAAGACTAAGCAGTGGGGGGTTTCCGCACCCAAATCTGGGATTAGTAAGACTCCCCCCTATGGAAAACTGTCTTAATGACTTGCTTTTAAAACTTCCAAGCACTTCCCAACTGAATGCTCCTTTAGGCAGAAAGATTGGTCTGCAGGCCAAAAACTTGGGGACTCATTACTCAGGACAAATGGGTTTTAAATGTAGTGTCCCAAGGATACAGATTTCACTTCCACATGTTACCAACACCAAACGGGTGGCCAGATCTACCCCCAAATCAGTGGACAGAGGCCCAAAATCAAGTTGTCTCTCTCTTAAACATGGGGGCTATTCAGTTGGTACCAGAAGAGGAAAAGGGACAAGGTTTCTATTTGAGACTTTTCCTGGTACCCAGAAAAGGCAATACTTGGCATCCTATCCTGGACCTTTCTACTCTAAACACCTTTCTGGTGATCCCAAAATTCAAAATGCTGACTCTTCACCAGCTGCTTCCTATGCTAGGCAAAGATGCATGGTTGTCAACACTAGACTTAAAAGAAGCATACCTGCACATCCCTATCAGGGAATCTTGCAGAAGATACCTACGCTTCAAAGCAGGCTTACAGGCACAATCAGTTCTCTGCACTGCCCTTTGGCTTATCTGCTGCACTTAGGGTATTCGCAAAATGCCTAGCTCCACTCATTGCATTTTGCAGGCATACCATACCTAGACGATTGTCTAATTCAGGCAGAAAGCTGGAATAGTTTTTTTGAATGATCTGGCCTTTGTTCAGAGGGTACTGACTTGTGTGGTGTTCACCATAAACAAAAAGAAATCACACCTGGTACCCTGTCAACAAACTATATTCCTGGGAGGAAGCTTGAATACAGCTTCCCAGATGGCTTTCTTCACACCAGAAAAACAGATTCATTTGACAACCTACTTCAAACAAGTGGCCACAAAAACCCGGCTATCTGCAAGGCAAATACTGCAAGCCTTAGGGTTCATGGCCTCCTGAATTCTTCTAATTCCATATGCAAGTCTGGATATGAGGAAACTACAATTGTATCTCAAAAGCCTATGGTGTCAACATTCACAGGTTCTAGAAGCAAGGATTCCTATCATACTTTGCCTACGCCTAGAGTTCCTTTGGTGGGCAGAGGCCTGCCACCAAAACAGGGTACTAACATTCACATTACCCCCTGCCACCCAAATCTTAACAACAGACCCATCAGACTATGCATGGGGGGGGCTCACCTGGCAGGGAAGTGCATTCAGGGCAAATGGAACCCAAGTCAAATGCACCTGCACATAAATCAAAAGGAAATGTTAGCTGTACTGAATGCTCTGACAGCCTTCAAGGACCACATTCTTCCAGGACAACTAATGGTAAAGACGGACAACACCACTGTCATATGGTACATAAACAAGCAGGGGGTACACATTCTTACCCCCTCTGCAGACTAGCCATGGCATTGTGGAACACAGCCTTGAGCTACCAAGTGAATCTACAAGCTCAGTTCATGCCAGGAAAACTAAATACACTGGCAGACGGACTAAGCAGCAACCTCATGGACCCACACGAGTGGAAACTGAAACCAAGGATTTTCAACATGTTGACAAGCAAATGGGGGAGCCCAGATATAGACCTGTTTGCTTCCCCCAGAATCATCAGCTGGACAAATTTTGCACAAGGATTCCCCACAAGCTAGCTTGGAAAGTGGATGCTCTATCCTTCACTTGGAAAAACCTATCAGTTTATGCCTTTCTGCCTCTGCTCTCCAAGGTACTACTAAATATCAAACAGGACAAGCCAAGGATGAATTGTAATTGCACCAGACTGGTCTTGCCAACACTGGTACCCACTCTTGCGCAGTGTGTCATGCTTGGCTCCATGGCACCTGCCTCAGATTCCTTCCCTGTTGTCTCAGCAGGAGAACCAAATTCTGCACCCTCAGCTGCAAACCCTGAACCTAGCTGCCTGGCTAATTACCTAATCTCTCCTTTACCATCCCTCAGTCAATCAGTGATGGATATCATTTTAGAGGCAAGGAGGCCTAGTACTAGAAAATCTTATGCTGCAAAATGGAAAAGATTGTGCGCCTGGAACCAATCTCAAGGAATGAACGCAGCAGTGCCCAATTTACCTCAGATTCTACAATACTTGACTGAGATGCTTCATAAGGGCTTGTCGTTTTCCTCCATCAAAATTCATGCCTCAGCTGTTTCAGCTCATTATAGCACAGAGCCTCCCCTCTTCTCTCACCCACTGCTCAAGCAGTTCCTCAGAGGGGCCAAAAAATTTAAGGCCACCCAGGAAAGCTCCAACCCCAGCCTGGGATCTTAACTTTGTCTTGGAGAAACTCACTCTTCCTTCTTTTGAGCCAGCTGCTACTGTAGATTTAAAATTTCTTTCCTGGAAAACAGCTTTCCTTTTAGCAATCACTTCTGCTAGAAGGGTATCTGAATTACAGGCCATTATGGCAGTGGAACCTTTCATCATCTTTCATGCAGACAGGGTGTCCCTCAGAACAACTCCCTCCTTCATTCCCAAGGTGGTATCCAGTGTGGCTCTTAATCAGTCCATTCATTTGCCTACCTTCTTTCCTAACCAACAGAACAAAGAGGAACGGATATTGCACTCTTTAGATGTGCACAGACAACTTAGATTCTACTTGGACAGGACTAAACCTCAAAGGAAATCTGAACAACTGCTGGTGGCATTTGCTGCAGGGACAGAGGGGAAAGCTATTTCAAAACAAACCATTTCAAAATGGATAGGCCACTGCATTCATTTCTGCAATAAGCACCATGGAAAACCTATCCCCGCAGGGCATCAGACCCCATTCAACCAGGGCTGCATCTACCTCTACAGCCTTTCTCAGGGGCGTCCCTACTAGGGACATCCTAGAAGCTACTACCTGGAGTTCTGTACATACTTTCACCAAGCATTATCATTTGCCAATTTTCTCTAAATCCAGAGCTGGTTTTGCCACTGCAGTCTTGCAGGGCCTTATAGCTGGTCCTAATTCTATTTAAATTCCTCCTCCCAACATTAACTTTGGGAATCTACCCAAATGTAATGACTGCAACAATGAAACATGAAGAACATAGTACAGCTGTGTACACCTACCATAAATGTAGATGTTCGAGTGTATTCATTGTTGCAGTCCTGGTTACTCTCCCTCCAGCCCCCTTTCTTCTTTTGGCTATACCTCTACTCTCACTTTCTATGCTCAAAAAGCTTTTTGGTGTATTTGCTTTTTTGTTGAAGGTATATCCTTGTATTTATAGATTTAATTGCTTCCCATTTGGGGAGCACCTGACTTCTGCCGCAAGAAAAACTGATGTAATGGCATCGGCTGCATGTTTTATACCCCTGACGTCATGGAAGAAGGGACAGCAACCGACACAGGACCCAAGACTTTGTTAGTCAGGCTGACTGAGGGCTACTGCAAACAGATAACCCAAATGTAATGACTGCAACAATGAATACACTCGAACATCTAAATTTATGGTAAGTGTACACAACTGTACTTCATCTCCATCATCCAGCATGAGGATTTTATGGCTTGGAAGTCCTTTCCTCCATTTATGGCCTTTGCCATCCTCCTCCTTGCCAGCTTCCTCATTTTCCTTTGGTTCTGTGGGATATGGTGGAGCAGGGAACCATCCAACCTGTTCCCTTGTCTCAGCAAAGAAGAGGATTTTTATTCCAGAATGTTTCTGGTTCCCAGGAAGGAGTTGTTGAGTCCCAATATAGACCTTTTTTTCTCAACACCTTCCTCAAGTTTTCTTCCATCGGGGTGTTGTCACTTCAGATACTTTTCCTTTGGCTTCCCCAAGCAATACTGCTGGTGACTATCTTTTGGTATCTCCGGAGTTGAGGGACGCTTACCTCCATATTCTTATTCACCCTCTTGTAAAGATTATACATTTCTCTTATTTCTTCCTGTCATTATCAGTTCTCTGCTTTGTCTTTTAGTTTTTCTACAGCTCCAAGGGTATTTACCAAATGTCTGGTCCCTGCAGTAGTCCTATGCAGACTTTAGGGAATTCAGATGTTTCCTTATTTGGATGATCTTCTGATTCAAGTTCCCTCTCAGCAGCTCCTGCTTCAAATCTGTACTTCACTATGCTGTCCTGTGCAGTGTGAGTTTCACCCTCAATCTCAAAACATCTGTGTTGGCTCCCTCTCAGGGCCAAGTGTTTTTGGGTTGCAGGATTCAGACCATCCCAGTACTGGCTTGTCTCCCACCTGCCAAGGTTCTCTCTTTGACTGCTTATTTCCAGTCTCTTCTTCCTCTTCATGTTCTTCATACAAGGGAATTTCTCTGAGCCCTGGGGACATGGTATCCACCATTCCCATAGTTACTTTTGCCAAACCCCACATGAGAAAATGTTAATGGTATCTGAAGACTTTGGCTTTAGCATTGCCACCCACTGGAGTATCTGGGCCCTCTCTTACTTTCTCTCAAGCTCAAAATCCACAGGTGGATTTATCAGATTTCCCTAAATCCAGGTCTGCCTTTTCCAAGTTCCTCTCCCTACTCATGAGCTGTACACAGATGCCTTTGACTGAGTTTGGAGAGCCTCCTCCAACAACATGAAAGTCCAGGGAGTTTGGTCCCATCAACAGATGCCAGACCATATTAACATAAAAGAGATGAAGTCTTTAATCCTAGCTGTTCAGTCCTCTCATTCCCTTTGGGTTCCAGGTTCTCTAAATGTTTTTACAGATAATATCATAGTCATGTGGCACATTGACAAACAAAGGGGCACAAAATCTTACCTTTTTGCTGACTGGCTCTTCAGGCTTTGGATTTTGCAATCCACCATCACCTGTCTTTTCTTGCAGTTTACATCCCTTCAGAGAGCAGTGAAGTGGCAGACTCTTTGAGCAGGTCTAGGACAAATCCTTACGAGTGGATGCTTCACAGGGAGGTGTTTCTGGACATTGTACATTGGTAGTGGACTCCTTAGGTAGATCTTTTTGCCTCCTCTCTGAACAGACAACTTGCCCAGTTGTGATCCAGAATGCCAAGTCCTTTAGTTTGGAGAGTGGATGCCATGTTGTTTTCTTGGAAGAGAATGTTTCTGTATGCCTATCCTCATCTTCCTCTATGTTTCAGGGTCTTAACACAAGATCATGTGGGACAAACCCAAAATATTGCTGGTGACTCTCATTTGGCCCAAAAAGCACTGTTTCCCCCTTGTCTTTTACCTGTCAAGGGGCAGTCATCACAAGTTACCTGACAGGATGGATCTTCTCACAAAAGACAAGGGATCTTTCATTCACCCTCACTTTCAACCCTTCAGTTGACACGTTTTGTGATAGTGTTCTGATTTCTTTCAGTCACCGATTTTCTCAGAATGTGCTTTGGGTTTTGCTGGAAGCCAGAAAACCCTCTACTAGAAAATGGTGTTTGGGAGGGAAAAATTAATATTAGTTGACGACAGCAAGATCTTGGAAGCATTTAATCTAATATTAAAGTCTGTGTCCCTTCAGAAATTACTATTCACACAATTGATGATATTTAACAATGCCTACTATACCCGTCTTATTCTTCATAAATTTGACTCAAAGAACTCGCCTAAATGTCCATATTGTACAGACCAGACAGTTGACTTGTTTCACATGTTTTGGAGTTGCAAATGCATTTTTAAACTTTGGAATTCATTAAAACTTCAATTACAGAAAATGGGATACCAGCATTCAACACTCTCTTGGGAATTTATGATCCTACATATTCCTCCAGATAACTTAGATAAATCAAAAAAGATCATAATCATGAATATTTGTTTATTAATGAAACTATACATAGCTTCAAACTGGTTGAACCTGACTCAGACATCTTGGGAAAATTTTAGAATATTAGCAATCAGACACATATTAGCGCATAAATTGTTAATCAATGACCATAAGAAAAGCATAAATAATATAAAAATATGGGAGCAAATCTTCAATATTGTGTTGGCCTAGGGGTTCTTATCCACTATTACTCAGGACACATATTTATAAGACTGATTCAATCTTAGATTTGACAGATCGTAACAATAATACAGACTGTTGACTTTTTCATGTTGTATTTCTTTTTTAATAATTTGTATTAATATATAATGCTTATGTAACTTTTGGAAGCAATCATGTATATATTGTATATATTTATAGTGTGTAGTTATGTAATTGAAAAACAATAAAAGACGGATTATTGAAAAAAAAAAGAAAATGGTGTTTGGCTAAATGGAAGAGATTTTCTATATGTTTTCTCAAACATGACCTGGACCCCTTTTTCTGTGAGGGTCCCTATGGTCTTTCCTTAATTGTTTGAATTTTCTCAATGCTGTTTTGGCATATTCTTCTGTTAAAGTGCATTTGTCAGCCATTTCTGCCTGTCTGTCTCTCAGTTCACTTTCAGATGTTCTTCGTGTTTCACTGTTGCAGTCATTATATTTGGGTAGTCCTGCTGTCAGGTTGCCCTCAGCCGGCCTGAATTCCAAAGTCTTGGGTCCTGCGTCGGCTGCTGTCGCCTCTTCCCTGATGTCAGGCCAGCAGGGGTATAAAAGAAGCAGCCGACACCATTTTCTTCAGTCTTTCTTGCCACGCGGTGCCAGAAGCAGAAGCAGTTCGCAAGTGCCGGTCGGCCGACTCCTGAGATTTTCGTAAATGCGTTTCAGATCCGAAGTCTTCAATAAAGCTAAGTACCCCATTGGGGAAACTTTTTTCTTGCTCCAGACCGATGTCAGAAAAAGTTAATTGTATTTCTTGTGGAAAGCAAATACCTCATAAGGATTTTCATTCTTACTGTATTCCTTGCCTAGGCCCTGATCACAATGTTAATGGTTGTCAGTTTTGTCCTAGATTTAACCAATGCACTGTTAAGCATCGGTATGATTTTGCTTTAAACTTTTTTGGACGCTGGTTTAATTATCCTGAAATGTCGTCGGATAGCCATCTGACTACCGGAGTTTACAAAAAAACGCAAAGAAAAGGATAGAGAAAACAACCGAGGCCCAAAACCGACGATGAGGCATCTCCTAAGCCAGTCGCCAGTTCTCAGTGAAGCGCTTTCGTAGCCCCTGACGCCTGGTACTTTAGAGTCGCAGGCCGCTACTGACTCCCACGTGGAGTCGGCCATGTCACTGGATACTCAAGGTATTGGAGCCTCGGATGCTAATCCCTCAGATGGGTCCGGAGCTGCTGAGCAGGTACCGGCTTCTGAGGGTGTATTCAGACCTTAACATCTTTACATTAAAACAACTTCAGCTTCAAAGGCAAAGACTAAAGCACTTTCTAAAGCAAAGAAAGAAACTCAACAGCCAAGTGGACAGGCCTCTATGCCCAAAGAGCAGATGCTCAAAATGGCCGAAGACTTGATTACCTTGATCAGGGGTTCCCATCCCCCTCCTGATAGGAGGCCTAGGCAAGACACTGCCTATGAATCTTCAAATCAGGTTTCTATTTCTTCTGATTCCTCTTCTAATCAGGAATATTCTCTTCCCCCCTATGAGGATTCTGATGCTGAAGAATCTATACCTTCAGCATCTCCTCCTGAGGACTATTCCTTTGGGGAAACCTTGCATACCATGAGGGAGCATTTCCACTGGGAGAGCCAAGATTTTTCAGAATCTAAAAAGAGACTCGGGGATTTTCTTTTACTACTTCAGCACAGGCCTCTAGCCATTCCACCTGCTAGACATTGTAGATGATGTGATGTTCTTCATCTCACATTGCTGCAGTCCTTACACTTGGGGTAGTCCGCTGTCCTCGGTCGGCCCGAATATCAAAGTATAAGGCTGACGTCGGTCAAGGCGCATTAGACTGACATCAGGACGTCAGGGTACAAATGCGCATGACCGACGTCATATCCTCAGTCTTTTTTGCCGCGTGGTCCGATGCAGAAGCAGCGTTGCAAGTGCCGTTCGGCGTTCTGAAATTTTTCGAATTCGGAGTTTCAGACTGAAGTCAAAGTTGGCTAAGTACCCCGTTGGGGAATATTTTTGTTTTTTCTTGCCTCAGTGGTTTAACGGATGTCAGAAAAAGTGAATAACTGTATTTCTTGTGGGAAACAGATAGAGATTATCATAATTTGTGTATACCTTGTTTGGGCCCTGAGCACGACGTTGTTGGGTGTCGCTTTTGTGCTAGGTTCAATAAACGCACTATTAAGCGTAGGTTAGATTGTGCCAGGTTGGTCTTTGGGAAGCGGTGCAACTATAATATGCCGTCGGATACTCCGACGCCTGCTTCTTCAAAGAAGCGCAAAGACAAAGCAGCTAAACCCAGACTAGAAGAGTCGTCCGAACCGGACGCCGGTTCTTTAGAGGCGTCAGTGGAACCGGTGGTTCCGACGGAGGCCTCTCTGGAGTCCCAGGGGGGAACTTTGATTTTGCAGGATGTGGCCTCCCAGGAGGCAGGTCAGGCAGAAGGGGCTTCTCAGGTAACTGTACTCCCCTCCCTTCCTAAGGTGACTAGGCCCTCTCCTTCTGTTTCTAAGGCTTCTCCCAGAGGTAGGTCAGGTATAGCTTCTGTGAGTGTCACTCCTAGCTCTTCAGGTTCTGTGCCCAGGAAGCATATGTTTAAAATGGCAGAAGATTTAATTACCTTGATTAGAGGTTCTATGCCCCCTCCTGATAAGAGGCCTAGAGTGGAGCCAGACTTAGGGGGTTATGAGCAGGCTTCGGATTTGTCTGAGTCTTCGGCTGAAGACTTGCAGGAGTATTCTCCTTATTCTGATTCTGATGTGGATGATTCTACTCCTTCTGCTTCTCCTTCTGAGGATTTTTCTTTTTCAGAGACTCTTCATTCCATGAGGGAGCACTTTAAGTGGGAAGGTCAGGAGTTCTCTGATTCCAGGAAGAGGCTTAGGGAATTTTTGCTTTTACCCCAGCATAGGCCTTTGGCAATACCTCCTGTTCTGAATGTTGTGGAAGATGTGTTTCAAGAGGCATCTCTTAATCCTGATTCTTTGCCCCCTGCTCCTGTTAAACCGGATAGGTATTACAGGGTGCCTGAAGCTCATAAGTATCTGTTCAAGAGTCCTAGGGCAGACCCAGAGACTGTTAGTCAGGGGCCTAAGGGTGTTAAAGCTTCTGTTGTTAAAAATCCGGTTCCTCCAGATAAAGAGGCCAGGGCTTTGGATAGATGGGGAAAGAAAGTTTATACTTCCTCCACTCTAGCTATGAGGGCTTTGAATTGCCAGTTTCACATGTTGAAATACCAAAACTATCTACTTTCTCAATTGAAGTCTAAGGTAGATGCTCTGGCGGAAGGTATTGAGTGTAAAGAGTTACTTAGATTTAGTTCATGTTTCTGAGCAGGTGGGTAAGCATTCTTTGCAATGTGGTTTTGATGCTGTACAGGCCTCGTCTAGAGTGGCTGCCACTGGGTCAGTTCTTCGCAGGCATGCCTGGCTAAGGGATCAGAATTTATCTGACCATGTTAAGTCAAGGATTTTAGATGCTCCTTTGCAATCTGATGTGTTGTTTGGTTCGCCTGTTGAGGCAGTTTTGAAGAAAATGGAAGACAAGGCTAAGTCTATGCAGACTGTTAAGGAATTTTGCAGGTTCAGCCTCCGAAGTTTAGTAGGAATTGGCCTTCTAAAGGGTGGACGTATCCTTCTTATGATTCCCAGTCTAGGGGTAGGTCTAGACGTGGTAGAGGCAGAGCTCAGGGCTCTTTCAGGCCTAGAACAGGGAGTTCACCTGCACAGTCTTCAGGTGAGGGCAGGGGTCAGTCCTTTCGTAAACAGACCCAATGACCTACCTTTTCAGCTGCCAGAGCCTTTTCGTCTGGCAGCACCTTTGGGAGGAAGGTTGGCACTTTTCAAAGAAAATTGGAGTTTAATTACCCAAGACAGATGGGTATTGGACATTATTTACCACGGTTACAGGTTTTATTTCCATACCTTACCTCCTTTCAAAGGCATGCCAGACATTCCTCCTCAACAAAGAATAGAGGCTCGCAAACAGATTTCTCAGTTACTTCAAATAGGGGCCATACAGCCGGTCCCTGTGCCAGAAGTGGGCCTAGGATTTTATTCTCGCCTGTTCCTGGTACCAAAGAAGGGGAACACGTGGAGACCAATTTTGGATTTATCTATCCTCAACACTTATCTGGACATTCCCAAGTTCAAAATGTTGACGTTACAACAGCTTTTACCTCTTCTGGGCAAAGATCATTGGATGGTAACTTTGGATCTCAAGGAGGCTTACCTTCATGTTCCTATCAGACTGAGTTGCAGAAAGTATCTGCGTTTTCGGGCTGGGACTTCTCATTATCAGTTCTCTGCATTGCCCTTTGGCTTATCTACTGCGCCCAGAGTGTTCACGAAAGTTCTGGCTCCAGTGATAGCTTTCTTCAGGCTAAAAGGAATACAAATCTATCCTTATTTGGACGATTGCCTGATTCTGGCTCAAGAAAGGGACGAGCTTCTTCATCATCTGGAATATGTGATAGCAGTGCTAAGATGCCTGGGGTATTCTGTGAACGAAATAAAGTCCAGTCTAGTACCCTCTCAGGACATGTGCTTTCTGGGTGTAAGACTGAATACAGCAACCCAGATGGCCTTTTTGACCCCGGACAAACAAAAGAATCTTTCCCTTTACTTTCATCAATTGTCTCATCAGTCCAGGCTGACTGCAAGGACAGTCCTTCAAGCCTTGGGGTTCATGGCATCTTGTATTCTGGTGCTTCCCAATGCCAAACTGCATATGAGGAAGCTGCAATGGTATCTCAAGAATGTATGGACACAGCACTGCCAGGATCTGGACACTGTCATTCAAATAATACCTTGCATTCGAAAGGAATTTTTGTGGTGGGCTCAGGAATGTCACCTAAACAAGGGACTCTCTGTGACCCGGCCAGAGGCGAGTCAAATTCTAACGACAGATGCCTCAGACAAAGCTTGGGGAGCTCATCTGAATGGAAAGTGGATACAAGACAAGTGGCCTGCCAGACTACAACATCTACATATCAACTTGAAGGAGATGTTAGCAGTCCAGTTTGCATTAATAGCTTTCAAGGATCTACTTCTTCCAGGGCAGGTGTTGATTCTAACAGACAACACAACTGTCATGTGGTACATCAACAAGCAAGGGGGAACACATTCCTATCCTCTATGCAGGCAAGCAATGATTTTGTGGGAGACTGCTCTCAGTTTACAGCTCAATCTTCAGGCAAGGTTTCTGCCGGGAGCACAGAACTCCTTAGCAGATGTGTTGAGCAGACGAATTATGGATCCCCACGAGTGGAAATTGGATCCTCATGTATTTCAGAAATTGACAGTGTCATGGGGAACTCCAGACATAGATCTGTTCGCTTCTCCACTAAACCATCAGCTGCCAAAGTATTGCACAAAAAGGTTTCATCCCACAGCTTGGAAAGTGGATACTCTTTCTTTCAATTGGAGAAATCTTCATGTGTATGCCTTTCCACCTATGCCTCTCCTCCCAAAGGTACTTCTAAAGGTCAGACAGGACAAACCAAGAATGATTTTAATAGCTCCAGATTGGCCTCGACAGCACTGGTACCCATTACTGAGAAGTCTGGTACGGGAGTCTCCTTGGCCTTTACCTTTGATTCCTCACCTGTTGTCTCAGGAGGACAGTCATTTACTCAATGTCAAGCTTCACTCTCTACACCTAACAGCCTGGCATATTCTGTTTTGAACCATAGAGGGTCTCAACTTCCACAACAAGTTTTGAATGTGATTTTGGAAGCTAGACGGCCTAGTACCAGGAAAGTGTACGCTGATAAATGGAAGAGATTTTTATTTTGGAGTGCAGCAAAGGATTTTGATGTGTCTGAGCCTAATTTAAGTGTGGCTCTTCAATATCTTACTGAGTTATTGGACAAGGGTTTGTCCTTCTCTTCTATTAAGGTTCATGCTGCAGCAATTTCAGCTCACTATGACTGTGTTCCACCATTGTTTTCTCATCCTTTGTTCAAGCAATTTCTTAGAGGGGCAAAGAATATAAGACCCCACGTAGAGCTCCTACTCCTGCTTGGGATCTCAATTTTGTGTTGGAGAAACTCACTCTACAACCTTTTGAGCCTGCAGCTACTGCTGAGTTGAAATATTTATCATGGAAGACTGCTTTTTTGTTGGCCATTACCTCTGCAAGAAGGGTTTCTGAATTGCAGGCCCTTATGGCAGTTGAGCCTTTCTTAATTTTCCATAAGGATAGGGTATCTTTGCGTACTAATCCTTCCTTTATGCCTAAAGTGGTTTCTAGTGTGGCTTTAAACCAAACTATTCATTTGCCTACTTTTTATGCAAATCCCCAAAATAAAGGGGAAAAGATTCTGCACACTTTGGATGTACATAGGCAGTTGCGTTATTATTTAAGCAGGACTAAGGAGTTCAGGCAGTCTCAGCAGTTATTTGTTTCTTTTGCTCTGAGTTCTCAGGGTAAGCCTGTGTCAAAACAGACTATTTCTAAGTGGATTGGGTTTTGCATTGCTTTCTGTTATTCCCATCATGGCAAAGAGATTCCAGCTGGGATTAGGCCTCATTCAACTAGGGCTACTGCCACTTCAACAGCTTTTTTAAGGGGGGTGGCAACTAAGGATATTTTGGAGGCAGCTACTTGGAGTTCAGTTCATACTTTCTCTAAGCATTACCACCTTCCACTTTACTCTAAATCTAGGGCTGGTTTTGCCACTGCTATTTTACAGGGCATTTTGGCAGCTCCTGCTTCTTTATAATTTTGCCATCCTCCCTTACCTCTGCTTTGGGATTCTACCCAAGTGTAAGGACTGCAGCAATGTGAGATGAAGAACATAGTACAGTTTTGTACCTACCATAAATGTAGATGTTCGAAGATCCACATTGCTGCAGTCCAATTATCCCTCCCTCCTTCCCCTCTGTATTTAGAGGTGGTTGTGTGGGTTGGATTGTAATTATTGTATATTTTGTATACATTGTACATATTGTTAGTGCTAGGGTGGTTGGTTGGTGGTTTGCTGTTTTTTGGTTTTGACCTTCTTTTTAGGGTCTTCTGACATCTGGGGCAAGAAAAGACTGAGGATATGACGTCGGTCATGCGCATTTGTACCCTGACGTCCTGATGTCAGTCTAATGCGCCTTGACCGACGTCAGCCTTATACTTTGATATTCGGGCTGACCGAGGACAGCGGACTACCCCAAGTGTAAGGACTGCAGCAATGTGGATCTTCGAACATCTACATTTATGGTAGGTACAAAACTGTACTTTTTCGGAGTCTAGTCTGACCCCTGACTCCTTACCCCCCAGCTCCTTTTAAGCCTGACAGATATTACAGGGTTCCTGACTCACACAAATTTATTTTTAAAAACCCTGCTGCTGACCCAGAAACTATTTCACAGGGTCCAAAGGGAGTTAAGGCTTCCACTGCAAAAAACCCAACCCCCTCTGACAGAGATTCAAGGGCACTGGATAGATGGGGAAAAAAGGTTTACACATTTGCAACTTTGGCTATAAGGGCCTTAAACTGTCAATTTCATATACTTAAGTATCAGCAACATGTCATGGGATTGCTTAAACAGAAAATGTTAAATTCTCAATGTGCAGAAAACAAGGAAATGCAGGATTTATTGTATGCAGCAGAACAAGTTGGAAAACATACTTTGCAATGTGGTTTTGATTCTTTGGAGGCCTCCTGCAGGGCCGAAGTTACAGGTTCTGTAATTAGGAGGCATGCTTGGTTAAAGGAACAAAATCTGCCTGATCATGTTAGTTAAATTACTAGATGCACCTTTACAGCATGATACTTTGTTTGGTGTTAAGGCAGAAGAGGTGTTAAAGAAAATTGAGGACAAAGCTAAATTTATGCAAACTGTCAAAGATTTCTTACAAGTGAAGCCCCCTAGGTTTAGTAGACACTGGCCTACAAAAAATTGGTCCTTTCCTGTGTCAGACAGACCTCAAAGGGGCAGATCCAGACACCCTAGGGGCAGGTCCCAGGCACAAGGTTCTTATAGGCCCAAGCAATGGGGCGCTTCTACCTCCAAAGCCGGAGAAGATAGATCACAAACATACAGAAAACAATCCCAATGACTTCCCCCTGCCTGCACCAAGCACTTATCTTCTGGCAGCACCCTTAGCGGGAAAAGTAGTACTTTTTGCTCAAAATTGGCACATCATAACCCAGGACAAGTGGGTCCTAAACATAGTGTCACAAGGCTACAAGTTCCATTTCCATACTCTGCCAAAGGCAAACGGCTGGCCAGATCTGCCAAAAAATCAATGGAAAGAGGCACAAAAACAAGTCTCATCCCTCATGGACATGCAGGCCATTCAGCAAGTACCAGAGCAAGAGCAGGGACAAGGACTTTACTCAAGATTGTTCTTGGTACCCAGAAAGGACAAGGCCTGGAGGCCGATACTGGACCTATCTATTCTGAACTTTCCTGGATATTCCAAAATTCAAAATGTTGACTTTGCAGCAGCTTCTGCCCATGCTGGGCAAAAATGCTTGGCTTGTGACTTTAGACTTAAAAGTGGCATACCTGCATGTTCCAATCAGACAATCATGCAGAAGATAACTAAGATTCAAGGCTGGCTCAATGCATTACCAATTATCTGCACTGCCCTTTGGCTTATCTACTGCACCCAGGGTCTTTACAAAGTGCCTGGCACCAGTAATTGCATTCTGCAGACAAAGCTCTCTCTGTTCTGAGTCAAGCAGAATTTTTTCCCGCCCTCCAACCCATTTAAGTTGTCTTGTTAAATACCAGTGTCTTTCTAGTTGCCCGCCTCTTATGTTAATCTGACCATATATCTCATTTCTCTCTACTTTCACTGGCTTATGTGAGTAATCACAAAATCATCATTTTTGAAATCCCACCCCTTCAATTATTTAAATTTATTGGCCATCCTACAGTATTTCATAGTACCAAAATACAAAAGTGACCACCCCTTTCAATCCATCTTGCTGTTTTAAAAATAGTAACTCTCCACTAAACCTTAACTTTTAAACAGGTAAAACTCAAGTTACCTACTTTCACATCTAACTTCTCTAGTGCACACTGCAGAGTGCATTCTTTTCAATCTTACCTTTAAGCATCCCTGTGACTAGCACTTTCTCTAATACCTGCTGGAAAGCACTAGGAAGCCTTAAACTCATACAAACACTGAACTCTCCTTGTTAACAAGGAGAAATTAATAGTAGGCACTAAACAGCCTATAATTGCAAAGTACCTTGCTAAGGAAACAGCTCCTATACTTTACAAAGAAAAAAAAAAAGCCGCAAACCAGGCATGTCCAAGGGTCAGCTTCCAGTGATTTCTCCTGTCCACCTGGTGAATCTGGGCATACTGGGGCAATGCAGCAATTGCCTCATGTACACAGACAACCCTCTCCTACCACCCAACACTACAACCTGTGAGAGATGCACTTACATAGCCAAAATGGAAGCAAAGCTCTCTCCACCCAAGATTGTGCTAAACAGTCAAGAGGAGAAGGTTAACACCCACACTACACCTCAAGCAACACATAGCCCTTCTAAACCCGCACCACCAACACCCACATATAGCAACACTAAATCCACATATGCAGAGGCCCTTAACTGTAACCTGCCCAAGCAACAAAGACCTCTGAAGCTGAAACGCAAACAAACACCAATCACAACCAATGTGTCACATAGTTCACAACACCAGTGTGCCACCCAGCAACAGCTCCTAAGGCAAGATAATGTACCTAACACTTTAGTCATAGGTGACTCTATAATCCGGCACACTGATGTCCCTCTCACCAGGTTGAATAAGGAGAAAATTACAGTCAGCTGCCTGTCGGGTGCCAGCATCCACCACATAACGCATGCACTCAAGTCACTCCACAACAAGTACAAATATGACTCTATCATTGTCCATGTTTGAGTGAATGACTTGAGACGTACCTCCCTGGACTACATGAAAAGAGACATGGAAGAGCTCTCAGATCATGTGGCCCAGGCAGGTATGACCCTAGCCCTGAGTAGCATCCTGCCTTCGCCCAGAATGATACCACAATATAAGGATAAAATGATTGACTTCAACAATTGGCTAAGCTTATGGTGTCATTCAAAGGGGATCCAGTATCTGTCTGCCTGGGATGACATGATTGACAGACCACGATGCTTTGCCAGAGATGGTCTGCACCTGTCGCCCTGGGATTCAGGTTACTGGCTAAGGCTCTGCCACCCTATAGTGCCTTTTAGGCAAACTTCAAAGGACAAAACCACCACCGTAACAGGTACAAGAATGCAAAATCTGAAGGTAATGCTACTCAATGCTAGAAGTCTAAACCTCAAAATGCACTCTCGAGGCACTCCTAAAAATGGAGAACATCGATATCTGTGCAGTAACTGAGACCTGGTTCAAGGCTCCAGAGAGCACCCTGCAATACCAGGCTACAACTCTTACCACACTTTTCGCCACCAAACCAGGACCGTAACACTAAAGGTGGAGGAGTGTCAATATTCACCAAGGATATTCACACCACCAGGCTAGTTGGTCAACACAATGTGTCTGAAATTCTCCAAGTGCAACTAACACTAGGTAAGACTGCAATCCAAATTGTAGCTTGCTACAGATCCCTCACCATACCCCAAGATTCTCACTACACCTTTCTAAACATACTGGAAAATATTAAGATAGAACCAAACACCCTAATACTGGGTGATTTTAACTACCCTGCCATTAACTGGGAAAACTACTCATGTCCCAACACCTTTGCGCAACGGTTCTTGGAATTCATAAATTCCAACGCCCTGGATCAACTAATCCATAGTCCCACCAGGGGCTCCAATATGCTAGACCTGGTCATTACCAACATGGGAAATCAATGCTCCATACCTATGGTCACCCCTCGTTAGTCAGGTCTGACCATAAGCTAATCACCCTTAACATCCACATTCCACCCCCACCCCCCAGTAAAGAAACCACCATAAAAAACTTCTCCAAAGCCAACTTCATGCTACTCAAGTCAGAAGTGACAAACTTCATGACACCCATGCAGACGGGAACTGAAAGTTCAACTGCTGAATCCTACACTAAGGCACTGTATGAGCACATCCACTCATGCATGAATCGTGCCATCCCAAATAGAACCAAAATGCTCTCATCCAGAAAAAGGAAGCCAATCTGGTGGTCCCCTGCCATAAACAAACTTTACAACAAAAGGAAGAAACTTTTGCAGAAAAGAGGAAAATCCCAGGATGCAAAAACTCCTTACTAGCCTCAGTAAGAAACTGAGATGCCTCATAAAATCCTCCAAAGCTAGTTATGAAAATAAAATTGCCAAAGATTCCAAAGACAACCACAAAGCATTCTATAACTATGTCAAAATCTAAATGGCAATGCTCAGATCTGCTCTGAGCTAAAACAGAATGGCATTAAATATACTGATCCGAAGGATATTGCCAATATCCTGGCAGATCGATTCAGTGCCAACTTCACCCCCTCTCACCCCTAAATGGCCCATCTCAATACCGGAAGATTGCCAAATTCCAGTAATAACGGCCACACAGGTACAAAGCACTCTCTAAAGCCAAGAATACAGCATCCATGGGACCAGATGATATCCCGGCTGTGTACTACATGAACTACAATATGAACTGGCACCTCACCTAAGTGTCATGTTTAATCATAGCCTCACCTCAGGTTTCGTGCCCACTGAGTGGCGCAGAGCTACAGTAATCCCAATCCACAAGGGGGGATCCACCTTGGATCCCGGAAACTACCGTCCCATCAGTCTGACAAGCCTTATCTGCAAGGCCATGGAGCATATTATCATGGAACTTATAAACAAAGACATTGGCAACCTTCAAACACTGGACCCCACCCAGTTTGGGTTTGGGAAGGGCCGATCTTGTCTCCTGACCCTGATTGACTTCTTTGAATCAGTCTCCAGAGCCATGGACAAGGGTAAGGTGGTCCACACAGCCTATCTAGACCTTGCCAAGGCCTTTGACACCATCCCCCACTCTGGAATCATAGATAAACTTACTAATTTGGGCATTAATCCCTATGTCACCCAATGGGTTGCTAAATGGCTTACTGATAGAACCCACACTGTAAAAGTAGCCGACTCCAAATCCAGCTGCAGACAAGTGACAAGTGGAGTACCTCAGGGTTCAGTCCTGGGGCCGCTCTTGTTTGGCATCTACTTCTCTGAAGTACAGGTCAACACTAAGGGACTCTGGCTAACAAAGTTTGCAGATGACTGCAAACTGGGAGCCATTATTGAATCCCCAAATAATGTGGATACTCTACAAAAGGGCCTTACAGAAACAGATGCTTGGTCCCAGAGCCATGGGCTCAAGCTCAATGCCAAGAAATGTATTGTTATCCCCTTTGGGAAAAAACATGTATCCATGAATTACCATATAGGTGGTAGTACACTAAACACAGAAAGTGTGATAAGAGACTTAGGGACACAGGTGGACAGTGGTCTCACCTTCGATAACCACATCGCCACAACAGTCAGGAAATCCTTCTATGTGGCACACCTCATCACAAAGGGCTTTTCATCCAGAAAAAAGGAGGTCATTGTCCCACTGTACTCATCCCTCATTAGACCCATTATAGAATACAACACCCCTTTTGGTATGTACCTCTCAAGACATCTGCAACAACTGGAAAGGCCTCAGAAATACCTCACTAAAAGAATCACAGGCCTAAAGTAGATGCCCTACGCTGACCGCCTTAAAAAACTCCAGCTATACTCTGTTGCATATCGTCTACTCAGAGGCGATCTCTGCTTAACATACAAGGCCATGTCAAACCCAGAGCTGTTGGACATGCTACACTTAAAGAAATCCCAGTTCCTCAGAGCTACACGCTCCAGGGATCTAAACCTTGTCATCACAATAAACAAAACATGCTGGAGGGATAGGTTCCTGACCCAGAGACTCCCCAGACTCTGGAATAGATTGCCCATACATGTCAAGCAGAGTGCCTCTTTGGACCTCTTCAAGAGGAACCTTGACGATTGGATGGGAGAAAGGAAATTCACCCCAGGGATCATGTCAGTCGCCCTGCTAGACAGGGGTCCAGGAAAGTAAATAATGTGGGAAGAAATAGCCAGGGAATTGTTATGGCTAGGCTTGTATAGGCCCTAGGGCTGATAGCCTAGTACCAACCTATGAACCAATATATCCTTACTTGGACGACTGTCTCATTCAAGCTTAGAACAAGGACATTCTTCTTCAACATCTGGCATTTGTGAAAAGACTTCTTACATGCCTAGGGTACACAACCAAAAGAAATCAAAACTAGTAACCTCACAAGAGATAACATTCCTGGGTGCAAGCTTGAATACAACTGCCCAGATGGCTTATCTCACGCCAGACAAACAAAGGCAACTGACTACCTATTTTAAAATGTTGGCAACAAAGGCCCAGTTATCGGCAAGAAAAATTCTGCAGGCTTTGGGCTTCACGGCATCCTGCATCCTACTAATTCCATATGCAAGACTGCATATGAGGAAATTTCAATAGTACCTAAAACGTGTTTGGACTCAACATTGCCACAGCCTGAAAACAGTCATCACTCTCATTCCCTGCCTGCAACAGGAGTTTTGATGGTGGGCAAAGGCTTGTCACCAGAACAAGGGACAGCCATTCACATTACCTCCAGCCAGGCAGACACTAACAACGGATGCATCAGACTATGCCTGGGGAGCCCACATGGCAAGAAGATGCATTCAGGGCACATGGTCCTCAAACCAAATGCAGCTGCATATCAATCACAAAGAGATGTTAGCTGTTCAAAATGCCCTGACAGCCTTCAAGGACCTACTTCATCCGGGACAACTATTGATAAAGACAGACAACACCACGGTCATGTGGTATATAAACAAGCAGGGGGGCACACATTCTTACCCCCTTTGCAGACTAGCCATGACTTTGTGGGGCACAGCTTTGACTTGCCAAGTACATCTGCAGGCACAATTCCTGCCAGGAAAGGAAAATACTCTGGCAGACGAACTAAGCAGAAACCTCATGGATCCCCACGAGTGGAAGCTGGATCCACAAGTCTTCAGCATGATAACAAGGAAATGGGGATGCCCGGACATAGATCTATTTGCCTCCCCTCTGAATTACCAACTAAAAAGATTCTGCACAAGGTCTTATCACAGACAAGCATGGAAACTGGACACCCTATCTTTCAGTTGGAAAACCAGTATATGCCTTTCCTCCACTGCCTCTCCTCCCCAAGGTGCTCCTAAAGGTCAGACAGGAGAAGCCAAAGATGATACTGATTGCCCCAGACTGGCCACGCCAGTACTGGTATCCAATACTAAGGAACTTATCTCTATATCCAGCTTGGACCTTACCTCAAATACCTCGACTACTGTCCCAGCAAAACAATCAGATCATGCACAGCCAACTCAGGACATTAAACTTGGCAGCATGGCGGATAATGTAGTCATACAAAAAACACCTCTCAGTAAAGCTGTGATGGATGTCATTCTGGAAGCCAGAAGGCCTAGTACTAGAAAGTCTTATGCTGGAAAATGAAAGAGATTCTGTGCCTGGAACCAGGCAGAAGGAACTGATACAGCAGTACCAAATATTCCTCAGATTTTGCAATACTTGAACTGAGATGCTGGACAAAGGCCTATCTTTTTCATCAATTAAAATTCATGCCTCTGCCATTACGGCTCATTACAATACAGAGCCACCACTTTTTTCTCACCCTTTATTAAGGCAGTACCTCAGAGGAGCCAAAAATTTAAGGCCCCCAAGGAGACTACCAATACCTGCATGGGACCTCAACTATGTCTTGGAAAAGCTCACCCTGCCCCCTTTTGAGCCAACTGCTACTGCTGATATGAAGTTTTTATCTTGGAAAACAGCTCTTAGCAAGTACTTCTGCAAGACGAGTTTCAGTGCTACAGGCACTCATGGCTGTGGAACCTTTCATCATTTTTCATCCAGACAGGGTCTCCCTGAGGACAAACCCAACATTTATGCCTAAAATAGTGTCCAGTGTGGCTCTTAACCAAGCCATCCATCTCCCAACCTTTTACCCAAATCCACAGAACAAGGGCGAGAGAATTCTGCATTCTTTGGATGCACACAGACAGCTTAGATTCTACTTGGACAGAACTAAAGCTTTCAGGAAGACAGAGCAATTACTAGTGGCATATGCTGCAGGATCACAAGGAAAGCCTATCTCAAAGCAGACTATTTCTACGTGGTTAGGCCACTGCATTCATTTCTGCTGCTTCCACCATGGCAAGCCAGTGCCTAAGGGCATTAGGCCTCATTCCACCAGAGCTGCAGCCACCTCAGCAGCCTTTCTCAGCAGAGTACCAACTAGAGACATTTTAGAGGCGGCTACTTGGAGTTCAGTGCACACCTTTACAAAGCATTATCATCTGCCATCTGCCACTCTACTCTAAATCCAGGGCAGGCTTTGCTACCGCAGTTATGCAGGGCCTCATAGCTGCTCCTACTGCTGTCTAGTTCCAGCCTCCCAACCATAGCTTTGGGACTCTACCCAAATGTAATGACTGCAACAGTGAAACATGAAGAACATAGTACAGTTGTGTACACTTACCATAAATGTAGATGTTCGAGTCCGGGTTACCCACCCGCCTTCCCCCTTTTTTCTTTTTCATCTTATCTTTCCTTTTCTGATTTATACTACCTATGTGGTGTATTTGCTTATAGATGAAGGTAAAATTTATATTGGTGTATTTCTGAATATATATATAAAGTTTGGCTACCATTTTTGGGGGCACCTGACATCTGGGGCAAGAAAAACTGAAGAAAATGGCATCGGCTGCTTCTTTTATACCCCTGACGACCTGACGTCAGGGAAGGGGTGACAGCAGCTGACGCAGGACCCAAGACTTTGGAATTCAGGCTGGCTGAGGGCAACCTGCCAGCAGGATTACCCAAATGTAATGACTGCAACAGTGAATACACTTGAACATCTACATTTGTGGTAAGTGTAGACAACTGTACTTTTCTAGCTTTGAAGTCAAACAATTCCTTAAAGTCACCCTTCACATCAGGCCTTAAAGAAAGCCTATTCCTCCTTCTTGGTATTTCAATTTTGTTCTTGAAAATTTGACTCCATCCCCTTTTAAGCCTGTCTTTTCTTCTTCCCTGCAACATTGTACTTGGAAGACTGTCGTTGGTGGCTCTTACCTCTGCCAAGAGGGTTTCTGAATTTCAAGGACTCTTGGTGGTTCCTCGTATGAACGGCAGGGTGTCTGTTCATACTATTCTTTCTTTTATGCCCAAGGTGGTTAATTATTTGTCTTAGAATCAGTCAGTTCATCTTCCCTCCTTTATTCCTTCTCCACAGACTTCTAGTGAGATGGTACTACACACCTTGGATTTACATAGACAGCTCACATATTACTTGAATAAGACAAAAGACATCAGACAATGTGAGCAGCTTTTTGTTTTCTTTCATGCCAGGAAATTGGGTTTGGCAGTGTCTAAGAAAACCATCTCCTCCTGGATTTTTAAGGCCATTACTTTTGGTTATTATTTTCCTGGTAAGTGGCTTTCCTCTTCTGTTTGTGCTCATTTTACCAGGGCAGTGGCATCTTCTGGTGCTTTCAAAGATCTAGATACTAGATCCATCTTGGAAACTGCTACTTGGTGTTCATTTCTCACTTTCACCAAATATTACAAGTTGGATATTATTTCCAGAGCCAGGGTGAATTTTGGCAGGGACATCCTTCATGGGTTTGTGAAGGGCTCTTCTCTGCCTTCCTCCTCCTTCATACTTTCCAGTAACTTTTGTACTCTCCCAAAAGTAAGGAATCCTGCAACAGTGATAAGGAAAAACATGGTACATTTGTTTTAAGATCTTACCATAACAGTAGATATTCTACTTCTCACTGTTGCAGTATTCTTTCCGTCCCTCCTGTCCCCTTTTTTCAGTAGCCATATCCCCAGCCTAGGGGTCCTTCTTCCGTCCTTATTTCCTTCTTCCCTTCCTGGATATGCATGCTATTGCTTTCTCTGGGGTTGCTTCTGTTTTCCTGGGGCACTTCAGTTCTGAGGATTAGGCATCTGTACACCACATATGCACCTCACTCCTTGCTCGTAGAACATATGTAACATGTCTGATGTATAGTGCCTGTAAGGTGTAAAGACTTTAGTATAGTGGCCAAATATTAGGCTGTCTTTGGTGGGATATATCAAGAGGAAGGAATACTACATCGGTGAGAAGTAGAACCTCTACTGTTATAAGATCTTTCACAACTGTACTTTCTCACAATTATTCAGTGTGAGCTTTAGTTATTCCCTCTCCCTTAGAGGTCTTCTACTCAGGAGTTGGTATCCACCAGCCCCTTTCTTTTCTTTAACTTTCAAAATACTAGCTTTTCAATGTTTGCTACATCCTCCTCCCTGCTTTCGCCTTTATCCTGAGTTCTTTTTCTTCACTAGATCTCCCATATGGGGGTCTGTCAGAGCTTGAAGAACATCCAGTGGATGTTTCTTTTGTCTGATTTATACTTGATTCCTCTAGCTTTTTTTCCATGATTCTCTACCCTTAGTCTGGTATCACTTCCCATCTGTAAAGACATCTTAGCTTCTGGAGGGGTGTGGAGGGTATTCTCTCTCTGTATGCTTGGTCCTTTAGGGATCTCTAATTCTAATCTAGAACCTTTACTGTACCCATGTTTGTTAATTGTCATGACTGTTGGTAGTCTATCCTTCCATATTTCAGAGGCTGGAAAGTTTAGGCCTAAGGGTCTTTTAATAAGAGGGTACTTCCTCTTAATAGAATGATCCAAACTTGTCATCATGAGTCTAATCATTCAGTACATTGCCCCCTTTGGTATGTACTTGACCAGGTGTATGCAGCAGCTGGAGTATTTTCCTAGATTCCTCACAAAAAATACATGATGTAGAAAACAAGGCCATGTGTGGACAGTCTCAAAGCCTTACCCGTATATTCTGCTGAGAGGTGACCCATATTTGGCCTACAAAGCATCTTCTGATCTGTTGCACATCTGTAATACAAATAGCATCAGACACACCTGCTCTAGAGACCTAAATCATACCTGCAGCAGAAATATGACATGCTGGAGAGGCAGGTATGTGTCTCAGAGGATCCCCCATCTCTGGAACAGGCTTTCCGTCCATGTGAAGCAGAGTCATTCTTGCACGTAATCAAGTGAAACTTGGATCACTGGATAGGGACACGTAAATGTACCCCTGATCTAGCACCTAAGTGTGTAAATGCTCAGCCACCTATGCCCATATAGATATACCCCCACAAAACCCTTGGGAACCAATACCAATCAAATTTTATTGGGAAGCATGGCTAGGCTTAAAAAGGCCCCTTGGGTCAATAGCCAAGTGTTCGACTATGATACTATGAAGGTGGGGTTAGAGTTTGGCAAAAGCACTACCTAGTTCCCATTGTTTTCACAGCTCTAGTGAGGCAAATCCTTCCCAATTAGCATGTCTTGAGTTAGACGTAGTACTATGGCAACAGGGTATAGGGTCTTCCCAAACTCATTTTGAATCTCTCTCTTGGCAGTTGAGTTTCATATCCTGTTCTCATGTATATACACTACTTTCAAAGCCTTTTTATGACAGAATCTTCTGCTTAAAAATATATTGCTCGTTTATAAGAGTGACTATATGCCCAGAATCTTAACAGCTCCTGCAGTTACTTCCTACCCACAGCATATTTAATTATTTACACTGTAACAGAATGCATTTTCAACCACTGTAGCAAAAGTCTTATATTCCATATGTTGTAAATCCTTTACATGTCTCACGGTAGGTTTGAAATTTATATTAGAACTAACACTGCTATTTCAAAATTTAGCAGTGTGGCCTATTTCTTATCTTTAAAACAATGTAGATGTGCAATTGTTCATATAGGTGCTTTACCTTTGAATAAAATTTGAGACACATGTCAAATCAAGGCCTTTGCAGTGACCATAGCTCAAGCAAGCAAGCATTTCATTGCTATTGTAGACTGCTCCTTTCATGTACTTGAAATGTAAGACAAGGGTCCCTTGTCAGCTGTGTATAGAGTCTGAGTCCAGTTGGCTTAGACCCATCCTTCCCAGCTTGAAATCCAATCAGAAGCAACTAAATAAGCCTCCATGTCCTCCTCCACTGTCAGTGGTTGCATCGCTATTGGCATTATGTATTTCATAACTACTACCATTCTTTTCACAGCAGCAGCAGAGGTACCTTGGAGGAGCTGCTCCACAGTAGTCAGATTGTCAGCAATGCAGTAGTAGAAGGTTCATCTCAGGAAAGTGGCACTGGTTTACAAAGCAAGTGCACTCTTCTCAGAGACACAGTACAAGCCTCTGAAGCAGGCAGACTCTCTCAGGGATACAACACAAGAAATAAAAGCAGGTATACACTTCTAGAAGCACAGCATGAATCTCAAAATACAGTACAAGAACCAAAAACTGGTTCACTGTCTCAGGAAGGTAGCACAAACGTTTGAAATAGCAATGCTAAACAGGTGTGCTTAATTCTGGTAAACTACATTGTGGTTCCATGTAGCACTTGACAGTGCAAAGGATTTTCACCAAGACAGACCACAAGGAAAAAAATCTATACAGAAATTCTGTTTACAAGGTAGTAAGAGGTTAAGTTGAGACTTCAGAAAAAAAATGTTCCTCCAGTTTTTCCATTGCATACACCAGTGTACAAAGAATGCAGCCAACACAGCAGTCTTCTTATATTAAAAAAAGATGTTTTATTCACAGATCTTAAATGAAGGGCTGGTTTTGCCAAAGTCAAAATTAACATCTGTGTTCTACTGCAAAAGCAAAGCACAGTACCTTGTAGCAAACTCAGGTGCTGAACACAGTTTAAAAAAAAAACACACAAAGTCTCTGGTTCCGGTCTTCTTTGAGGCAAAATGGATTCCGTGTTGCCTTGTCTGAAAAAAGCAGTATTAAGAAAATGTTTATTCTTCAGAGCCATTGTTCTGGGTTTCTGTTCTCCAAAGGTGATACTTCTCTTTTAACAGTTCCAGACTCCCCTGATTTGTTTACGACTTCTGGTTTGCCCTTCATGCCACCTTCTTTTATATACCCTTATAGACACTTATGTTTAACTGTCCACCATATTTTAGGGCTATCGTCTATGCACACAGTCAGCACAAGCTACATTAGTACAAATCCTGTGAAAACAGAAATGCATACGTATTACTTCTGAAAACCACCACAGTATGCTATATGTACAGTATGTGTGTGTGTTTTTTATATATATATATATATATATATATATATATATATATATATATATATGTATAAACATATATATATATATATATATATATATATATATATATATATATATATATATATATATATATATATATATATATATATATATATATATATATATATATATATATATATATATATATATATATATATATATATATATATATATATATATATATATATATATATATATATATATATATATATATATATATATATATATATATATATATATATATATATATATATATATATATATATGTATGTATATATATATATATATATATATATATATATATATATATATATATATATGCATATGTGAAAATACCTTTGCTGAATCGTTATGCCAGAAGTGTGAATCTCAGCACCTATCTGTACATACATTGTGTTTACTCCTCAGCTTATGCTATATTAAAATGAAATGTTTTTTGTAGGAGAGATGAACCTAATCCCCCACTTATTATACTAGCTCAGAGATAGCATGATTCCTGGGTAAGGGGCATATTACCTTTCCCCAGGGATCATCCTTTATTGCACAGCTGTCGACTATACACAGGTTGATCTTGGCTTTGATTGACTTATCTCTAATGGTAACGTGTATATATATATATATATATATATATATATATATATGTGTGTGTGTATATCCAAAAAAGAAGGTACCAGACCACAGCCAAATTGATCATAAAATTAATTGCACAGAAGATAAAAACCAGGTTAGTGCTTTCACAGCCGCAAAGCTGCTTCATCAGACAATACATTCATTCAACCGCCTCTATTTTAATCTAATTACAGCCAATGCACAAGCATCTCCAATTAAGCACATAGTTACATTTAAATCAATAGCACTGTTACTAACACATTTTAAAAAATACTCATTCTAAAAATGTATGTACAGTAATGCTAACATTTGTATGATTACGTTATATATAAAAAGCTGTATACATGTAACAAAAAACACATATGTGCAGCCTTAACAATTTAAATAAATACTTTAATATTTATAGCAAATCAGTCACCTTCTAAGCGGTCTGTTGGATAAAATGGGCTGAACAGAGATTTTATCATTTAATCACCTGCCCATAGTGGCCCTCATCCTTTTTATCTACCCTAATTCCTTAGTTTCCTCCATATTCCTAATGGCAGCCCCCCATTACCTATATACACTTTTTCTATCACCAAAAACTTAAATGTATGTTGTGTTCCCATTTCCATCACATGTTTTGCAAGGGCATTCATTTCTGCTTGTCTAGATATATCATAAAGATGTTCTCTTTTGCGGTCTCTGAACCTGCGAATAGACATGCCCACATAAAATGATTGGCAGATAACACAATAAGCCAAATACACAATATTAGTAGTGTTACAGTCTGCTTTAAGCCTAAAACTAGGTTTTTTCCTAGTGTCTGGTTGAACAAAATTCCCACTGCTGTCAAAAGTATGACAGTAATTACACCTTTTACAGGGAAATGTAACATATTCAATGCCATGTTCTGGGTTGATGTTACTTTTATTGTTTCTAGGACCACATAATAGTCTTTTTAATGATTTTTTATTTTCATATGCATAGTGTGGATAGTCTCCCACCCGACCCCTTACCTGTTCATCAGTACATAATATATTCCAATTCCTACTGAAGATATTCTGTAACAACTTAATGTTACTTGGATTTGTAACTGGGATTCTCATGAATCCTTTCGGTTCTATTTTATGTGGAGTCTCAGTCTGCTGTTCAGAAAAGAAAATGGTCTTTCCTCTTTATTTCTTGAATGTTTAGTTCCCTCCACTATAGACTTGACTTCCCGTCTGCTATATCCCCTACTGACAGAATTATTTTCCAGATGTTCCATTTCTCTTTCCATTCTCTTCTTATGTACTGTCAGTCTTGAAACTCTCAGGGTTTGTCCCTTCATGACATTAGTGAATACATGGGAGGGGTGCATACTGCTCCTATGAACATAAGTGTTTCTATGACATTCCTTCCTAAAGATCTTTGTTTGGAAACTCCTATCCTCAGTTCTCAAAACTCTCACATCCAAGAAATCAATAGAAATTGGAGATTTGCTAGCCGTAAATTCTAAAAATGTTATACTGTTATTCATATTGACAAGAAAGGACTCTAATGCCTCAGTACCCCCTTCCCACAAAAGGAAGAGGTCATCCACAAATCTTCGATAAAATACCACATTGAACTCTCTTAAGATGATGTCCTTTTCCTATTTGGCCATGACAAGTTGGCGTAGCTATTGGCACACGAAGTGCCCATAGCTACGCCATCCATTCTTTCTTCAAATATAAAAATGTTCTCCTCCAATATGATCTCCACCAGGAAACACAAAAAATCTATTATTCTTGGTTCATAAGTAGCATCTTCCACTAAGTATTGCCTCAGATACTCTAGACCCAAATCATTAGGGATCATTGTAAATAAGGACTTGACGTCCATGGTGACCAGTAGACATTGGTCAGTGGGAGGTGTTCAGTTGACACGTTCAAACAAATCCCCCCAAAAATGTTGTGTATTCTTCAAAATGTATTTATTTTTTAGCTAGAACTCGATGTCCTTCATGGATGCATCTGCAGTCATAACAGCTGGGTTGTCCTGTCGTCAGGCAGCCCTTCAGTCGGCCGGATTCCAAAGTCCGGGTCCAGCTTCGGCTGATGTCGCACTTCACCCGACGTCATCTCTGTTGGTCTTCGGGTATAAAAGCATCAGCCGACGCCATTTTCCTCAGTCTTTCTTGCCGTGTGGCGCCCGAAGCAGAAGCTGTTCGCAAGTGCCGGTCGGTCGGATCCAGAGATTACTTCTACCGAATGCTACTTCGAAGACTTCTAAAGCTAAGTACCCCGTTGGGGACTCTTTCTTGCCTCAGCCGATGTCAGAAAAAGTTAATAATTGTTTAACCTGTGGGAAACAAATACCTCATAAGGATTTCCACTCTTACTGTCTGCCTTGTTTAGGCCCAGCCCACGACGTAGCAGCCTGTTCGCCTGTGCTTCCTTCAACCGGAGCGCTTAGGCGTCGGTCGGAGTTTGCAGAACAGTTTTCGGTTCTGATTTTGCGTACATTATGTCGTCGGATCCTCCGACTACACTTTCTGCCAAAAAACGCAAAGATAAAGACCGACACTCGCGGTCCGCGGTTTCGGCCGAAACCATGCTTAAACAAACCGCGAGTGTCTCGGTTTCGGCCGGAACCCCGAAAACTGATCAAAGTACAGCTGAATCTATCTCTACAGCTGAGGCCCCTGCTACAACTCTTGAACCAACCTCAGAAGTTTTATCCACTACGGCGGCTGCCAATGACTTATCAGACACCATTCCCTTGGATGTCTCTACCCCAGCACGTGGTGCTGCTAGGCCTCCAGCAGCCATGTCCATTAAGGCCTTCGCCAGGGCTAAAGCAGCCAAGACTTCTAAAACAGTGCCTGTTAAACCCCCCTCAACCAGGCCCTCTTCTAGTTCTCAAATGCTTACTTTGGCAGAAGATTTAATTTCATTAATTAGAGGATCTCAATCTCACCCAGACAGGGCCTCTCAGCCCCCAGAGAAGAGACCTAGGGCAGAGCCCCCTGAGCCAGTGTCCTCTGATGATTCGGCTGATGAATCAGACATTACTGACCAGCCAGAGGCCCCTTTCTCCAATTTTGAAGATTCTGATGCTGAAGAATCTATTCCAGCTGCTTCTCCTCCGGAAGAATTCTCCTTTGGGGAAACCTTACATGCCATGCAAGAGCATTTCCAATGGCAGCAACAAGATTTTTCAGATTCCAGAAAAAGACTTAGAACCTTTCTACGCCTTCCACAGCACAGGCCCTTAGCTATACCTCCTGTTCTCTCTGTGGTAGATGATGCTTTCAATGATGTCTGCTCTGCTCCAGATTCATTGCCCCCAGCCCCTGCCAAACCAGACAGATTTTACAGGGTGCCAGATACTCATCACCACCTTTACAAGGCCCCTCTTGCAGACCCCGAATCTATATCCCAGGGTCCCAAGGCAGTAGCCGTGACCATAGCTAAAAACCCTATTCCTTCTGAAAGGGAAGCAAGGTCATTAGACAGATGGGGTAAAATGGTTTACACTTCAGCTACTCTCTCAGCTAGAGCTTTAAACTGTCAATTTCACATGATACAATACCAAGAGTTTATGCTTGATCAGTTAACTAAAAAGCTAACCACTGATGAATCTCTTGATAAGAAATATGTATTAGAAATGGTAAATAACATACAACAGGTTAGTAACCATTCCTTAAAATGTGGCTATGATGCACTGGAGGCTTCATTTAGATCAGCCATGACTGGCACAGTGATAAGAAGGCATGCATGGCTAAAGGAGCAAGCTCTACTGGATCATGTTAAAGCTAAGTTGCTAGATGCTCCTATGGATAAGACAAGTTTGTTTGGTACACCTGCACAGCAGGTTATAAAGAAAATGGAAGAAAAAGCAAAATTAGTTCAAACGGGTAAAGATTTCCTGCAGGTTCAACCCCCAAGGTTTAGCAGGAACTGGCCTGCCAACAATTGGTCCTTTCCTGGCAGCACGAGATTTCAAAGGGGCAGGAATAGGCGTTCCAGAGGCAGAAACCAATCTAGAGGTGGTGCCTACAGAGGACGACAGTGGCAAGGTAACAACAGAGGCTCAGACACAACCACTGCCACTACAACAGCACAGCCACAGTGACTTAATCCTAAATCCGCCTACCAGGGAACAAATAGCAGCTCCTCTGGGCGGAAAGTTAACCTTATTTTCAAAGAACTGGCACCACATAACAAAAGACAAGTGGATTTTACAAACCATAGATCAAAGTTACCGATTCCACTTCCACACTTTACCAGTCAAAAGAGGAATGCCAAATCTACCTCCAAATCAAAAAGCAGAAGCTCTACAACAGATAATGGAGTTAGCAAACATGAGAGCTGTGGAAAAAGTACCAACAGCAGAGCAAGGGAAGGGGTTCTACTCCAGACTATTCCTAGTTCCAAGAAAGGAAAAAAGTTGGAGACCAATTCTCGACCTGTCCACCTTAAATACATACATCATTGTACCAAAATTCAAAATGCTGACCCTACAGCAACTTCTTCCCATGCTGGGCAAGGAGTGTTGGCTGGTAACTCTAGATCTCAAGGAGGCATACCTGCACGTCCCCATTCGACCAATCTGCAGAAGATACCTCAGATTTCTTGCAGGATCAGAGCACTATCAATTCTCAGCATTGCCTTTTGGCTTATCTACTGCCCAGAGTATTCACAAAATGCCTGGCATCAGTAATCGCCCATTGCAGACTACAGGGAATTCAAATTTACCCATACCTGGACGACTGCCTGCTACAAGGGACAACAAAAGCAAGTTGACAACAGATTTACAAAGGGTCATTTACTTGCTACAAGCACTGGGATACACAGTCAATTTACAAAAGTCAAGGCTGATACCATCCCAAACAAGGACATTCTTGGGCGGAATTGGACACAGTAAGACAAATGGCATTCCTAACTACAGAAAAACAAAGAGAACTCCCTCTTTACTTCTTGGCACTAACAAAACTGAACAAGTTAACAGCAAGAAAGGTACTGCAGGCCTTGGGCTTCATGGCATCATGCATAATTTTGGTCCCATTTGCCAGACTTCATATGAGAAAACTACAGTGGTACCTAAGGAATTTATGGTCCCAGCACAGGCACAGCCTAGAAACAGAAATCCCACTAATTCCATGCATAAAACAGGAGTTCCTATGGTGGGCTCAGGCATGCCAGTCAAACCCAGGCCTTCCCTTTCGCAGAGGTCAAGCAAGCCAGAACATCACAACAGACGCTTCAGACCTAGGATGGGGGGCCCACATGATGGACAAAGCGTGCAAGGATTGTGGTCTCAGGATCAACTTCACCTGCACATCAACCTAAAAGAAATGCTGGCAGTAAAACTGGCAATTCAAAAGTTCAGACCATTTCTCAAAGAGGGCCAGTTGATGATAAGGACAGACAACACCACAGTCATGTGGTACATCAACAAACAGGGAGGCACTCATTCATACCCCCTATGCAGACTGACTTTGGAACTGTGGACCCTGGCACTCAGCTACAACATCCAGCTACAGGCAATATTTGTACCAGGAAAAGAAAATACTCTAGCAGACATATTAAGCAGAACCACATCAGATGCCCACGAATGGCACCTGCACCCGGACATCTTCAAGACCATCACAAAGAATTGGGGAATGACTCAGATAGATCTATTCGCATCACCCCACAATCACCAGCTACAAAAATTCTGCACAAGGACATTCCACCCACTAGCATGGAAAGTGGATTCTCTCTCCTTCAGCTGGAAAGGCCTAACAGCATATGCATTCCCACCTTTTCCCTTGATACACAAAGTATTACTAAAAATCAAGGAAGAACAGCCAAGGATAATCCTGATAGCTCCAAACTGGCCAAGACAACACTGGTACCCACTGCTGAGGAGCATGTCTCGGAACAATATGTGGCCAATACCCCTGATGCCTTTGATGCTAACTCAGAACAACTACAGCACCATACATCCAAACCTGAAAACGTTACAACTGACTGCATGGAACATCACATAGCAGCAGCTAATCAAGAACTTTCTCAAAGAGTTAAAGACATTATTCTTGAAGCACGCAGACCTTCAACAAGAAGGAACTACGCTGGAAAATGGAAAAGGTTTGTCACTTGGAGTTCTGAAAGAGGAAAAGATGTGTCAAACATAGATATGCCTAACATTCTGGAGTACCTGGCCGAACTTCTCTATTCAGGCCTGTCCTACTCCTCCATCAAGATACATGCATCAGCTATTTCAGCAGAATACAGCTTTGATCCACCTGTTTTTTCACACCCTTAGCTCAGACAGTTCCTCAGAGGAATCAAGAATGTAAAACCTCCAAGGAAACCACCATTGCCAGCTTGGGACTTAAACTTTTACTAGAAAAGTTGACACTATCACCCTTTGAACCAGCAGCAACAGCAGACCTACAACACCTGTCATGGAAAACTGCTTTCCTACTGGCAATTACTTCAGCAAGGAGGGTTTCAGAACTACAGGCCTTAATGGCAGTGCAACCCTTCCTAATCTTCCACCAAGATAGAGTGTCCATGAGGACTAATCCAACTTTTATGCCTAAGGTGGTATCCAGGGTGTCCTTAAACCAGGCAATCCACCTCCCTACCTTCTTTCCCAACCCACAAAACAGAGGGGAAAGAATATTGCATACCTTGGATGTACATAGACAGCTACGCTACTACTTGGACGGCACCAAAAGCAACAGAGAGACTGACCAGCTTGTTGTAGCCTATGCAACAGGAAGGGAAGGAAGAGCTATTTCCAAACAGACAATCTCCAAATGGATAGGAAATTGCATTCGATTCTGTTACTCCTTCCATGGAAAACCAATCCCACAGAACATAAGACCTCATTCTACAAGGGCAACAGCCACTACCACAGCCTTCTTACGAGGAGTGGCAACCAAAGACATTATTGAGGCGGCTACTTGGACCTCCGTGCATACATTTGCCAAGCATTATAATTTGCCTCTATATTCCAGATCCCGAGCAGGGTTTGCCACTGCTGTACTGCAAGGGATCCTAAACACACCATAATCTACCTTTATCCTCCTCCCCTAGTTGGCTATGGTATTCTACCCAGCTGTTATGACTGCAGATGCATCCATGAAGGACATAGTACAGTTTTGTACCTACCATAAATGTAGATGTCCGAACTGGATAGCATCTGCAGTCAGGATTACCCTCCCTCCTTCCCTCTGTGGTACTCCTAGGGTGTCTACCCCTAATAGCTAGCTGGTGGGGAGTCTTTTATGGTGTATTTGTTTGTATATATGTACATACATGCTTATTTTTGTGTTTACCTATATCCTTTTTGGAAACATTGGCATTCTATCCAAAAAATTTTAGCCTTCCAAGAGGGCTTCTGGCATCTGGGGCAAGAAACACTGAGGAAAATGGCGTCGGCTGATGCTTTTATACCCGAAGACCAACAGAGATGACGTCGGGTGAAGTGCGACATCAGCCGAAGCCGGACCCGGACTTTGGAATCCGGCCGACTGAAGGGCTGCCTGACGACAGGACAACCCAGCTGTTATGACTGCAGATGCTATCCAGTTCGGACATCTACATTTATGGTAGGTACAAAACTGTACTTTTCATATGTTGTTCCACATGTATGGACAAAGGTTCTGTGTTCCAACCCTGTCCCGCTATGATTGGCCTCAAAGGGGGGTATCTGGATGTTTGTCTATCTTGGGTAACCCTTGAATTAAAGGTATAACAGGTTCAGGAACTCTAAGATAATTGTACAGATCATAATTAATTAGACCACTTTGTAGACTTCAAACAGGGCATTATCTATCATTATATTACATTTTTTGACGAATGTAGCATCAATACATTCATAAACAGTTGCATCACTGAGCATATCTAACATAGTATCCCTATAAAAACTGTAATCCATTATCACAACAGGACCCTTTTTGTCAGCAGGTCTGATGGAAATAGAGTTATCTTGACATAAAACTTCTATAGCTTGTCTCTCCCTTTCATTTAAATGAACAAAACATCTTGTTTGTGTATTACTGTCGTACAACTTATACATTTCCTTAATGCAGACTTTTTCAAAAGTGTCTTATTACTGCATTATTTACAGGTACATAACTGCTCATTCTTTTAAACTGTGAGACACTTTTTTGATTATCATTGTATGTATTAAACTGTAGCTTAAGCATGATATTCCTTAAAAAACTTTTTAACTCTGATATTTTCAGTTAAAGTCATTCTAGATGCTGGTATGAATGTCATACCTTTATTTAAAATGCTGTCTTCATCCTCAGACAGAATACGTTGGGAAATGTTCCATACTAGTGATTCCACTGGGTGTTCCACATTTTCTTGATTGTTAAGCTGTTCTCTTCGTCATTTGAAGCTTTCCTTTTCACCCTGCCTCTGCTGAGTGACCGGCCCCGAAAATGGTTCATCCTAATAGGGTATGGTGTGGTTAAAACATTCCCTTCGCTACCATTCTGGACATTTATGCTGGAATTAGTCCCAGTCAAATGCTCACCTCCTTTTCTATGAGCTGCCCCTGTACCAGGTTGTACTTGACGAGCTGTATATTCAGCCAAAGCAGTTTGTATATCAGCTGACGTAGAAGGAGCCTGCTGACTCTCAACATTCTGTTCATTAGGCCGTTTCTCATGTGTTATGGTGGAAACCAGAGTCGATTCATTCCCTGCTTGAACCACAGGGATAGTATTCCTGTTATTAAGATTTCCATTAGATCTGATAGCATTCGCTTCCCTTGGCCAAGCAAAAACTCAGATGTTAGTGAAATCAGTAGTGTGTCTCGGAATTTTCCTCCTTTTATATGACAAAAGCTGTGATTCATATGCGGTTGTTACTTCAACCACATAATCCACCTTAACATCCAAAAATGTAGGTGGATATTTCTCATACAGTTCTGTTTGCCATTTGCTGATGTTAGAAGCTAAGAGTTCTTCTTGCGGTTTCAAGAAGTCTATCAGTAAACACGTACTTTTTACTTGTTTCAAGGTTAATTTGCTGCCACTGAAGTAGTAATTCTTTATAAGTGTTACCGTAAGTTGGTATACTAAGTACCCTAAGTCCACGAGGCACAATGCCCAACCTAATACATGCTTCCAAATGAAATCTCTGTAAACGTACCCTAATGAGCTTACGAATGTCATTTTCTAGTTTATACATATCCCTTTGAAGAGTAACAGCATCATATTCACAGTCAACGTCTTGATGATGGGTGTAACCATAGGTAGAAGATTTAGTAGTGGATTTTCTTTTGTTTCAATGACCACCATCAAACTTCTATGGTTATTGTAGGTGCCATCATTTGTTTCAGGCCTGTAATTCAGTTCCAACATCACGTTGTTGCTCTCTGCCATGTCCATACACCACAGCCAAACAAATATTTAAGTAAAAAACAAAATACAGGTGGTGTAGGTAAACGGTCCTTCTCCACAAACTGTCAGCAATATCCAAAAAAGAAGAAGGTACCAGACCACAGCCAAATCGATCATAAAATTTATTGCACAGAAGATAAAAACCAGGTTAGCGCTTTAACAGCCTCAAAGCTGCTTCATCAGACAATACATTCATCCAGCTGTCTCTATTTTAAACTAATTACAGCCAATGCACAAGCATCTCCAATTAAGCACATAGTTATATTTAAAGCAATAGCACTGTTACTACCACATTTTAAAAAATACTCATTCTAAAAATGTATGTGCACTAATGCTAACATTTATATGATTAAGTTATATTTAAAAAATGGCATACATGTAACAAAAAAAACACATATGTGCAGCCTTAACAATTTAAATAAATAAAGGAAGCACGAAGAAAACCACAGTCACCTTGTTCCAGCAAGAGGAAACAGAAAATAAATTCAGCTGATGAAAAGCCAAGAGAGTTGCTGTAATCTTAACGCAAATTTATTAAAACGTTTTCGCCTAGCTCATTAGCTTGGCTTCTTCAGAGAAAATCACAAAAAATAGCAAACTGCCACATTTATTCAAATCCAAAAGGAAGTGATGTCATAGAAATGTTAAAAAATATATATTAAAAAAGAATATATATTAAAAATCTAACACAAGTATAATAAAGTGCATGTGCTTTATCAAAAGTAAACTCAACTATAATAAATTTTACAAATAATAAAATAAGTATCTCATAAAAATTCAGGTTTACTAATACACATAATAATCTATGCAGTGCTAAAGACTATATAAAGTGCAATTTAATCATTAATGCAAAACTAATGTCAAATATAATAAAGACGTCATAATAACTGTAAGGAACCATAAAAGAATCCCCAAATTTATGCTATAGGCATCCGATGGTAAAAAAATAACAGAATAATAGAGAGAATATAAACCATAAATCATAATATCTCACTAAATCTAAATAAGCACAGACAACAAGAAATCCAACTGTAAATATAGTACCTTCACTGAAAAGAACAGTCTAAAAGTGAAACCCTAGTAATGTGTAAGTAGCGTAATATCCAAAAGACTAAGATGTTATCAAAAAATGTGAAAAGGCAAATAATGGTACGTAGATCAACGCAAGTAACTTCTCATTTTTAACACTGGCAAGATGTTACAATTATCATTTAATCCAGGGAAGTGGATAAATAAATACTTTAATATTTATAGCAACTTAGTCACCTTCTAAGCGGTCTGTTGGATAAAATGGGCTGAATAGAGATTTTATCATTTAATCCCCTGTCCATAGTGTCGCTCATCCTTATTATCCACTCTTAATTCCTTAGTTTCCACCATATTCCTAATGGCACCCCCCTATTATCTATATACACTTTCTCTGTCACCAAAAACTTAAATGTATGTTGTGTTCCCATTTCCATCACATGTTTTGCAAGGGCATTCATTTCTGCTTGTCTAGATATATCATAAAGATGTTCTCTTATGCGGTCTCTGAACCTGAGAGTAGTCATGCCCACATAAAATGATTGGCAGATAACACAATAAGCCAGATACACAATATTAGTAGTGTTACAATCTGCTTTAAGCCTAAAACTAAGTTCTTTCCTAGTGTTCGGTTGAGCGAAATTCCCACTGCTATCAATAGTATGACAGTAATTACACCTATTACAGGGAAATGTACCATGTTCAATGCCATGTTCTGGGATGATGCTACTTTTAATGTTTCTAGGACCACATAATAGTCATATATGTATATATATGCGTGTGTGTGTGTGTGTGTATAAAATACATCATATGTGTATATATACATATATATATATATATATACACACACACACACACACACACACACACACACACACACACACACACACACACACACACACACAAACATTCATTATTTGGAAAATGTATAATGTGCCTTTACTGTACTACAGTATATAATATGGGAATATTCTAACAATGACTAACTAACAAGGTTTTAATTAAAGAGCAAAGTTTGTGTGTAAGGAGGCTGTATGAAAGCAGCAAATCAGAAAAATTCATCACCTGGAGGATTATTGTGAAGGAAGTGTGCAGTGGGAAGTGCTGCTGTTCATGCTTCATTCGGACAAGTAAATAGTGTGGGAAGAAATAGCCAGGGAATTGTTATGGCTAGGCTTGTATAGCAGTAAAAACCCACACTTGAAGGAAATCAGGTCCAGCCACTGCAAAACTCCAAACAGTTTATTCCACAAAAAGACAGTCCAATTTTAACGCTGCACATACAAGTACGTTTTCGATTCGTGTTCTTCCTCAGAAAATCCAAGACAAATACACTAGGAGAAGAACCACTCCTTTTATACACAAAAATATACCATTAATTGGTTAACAAGAATAATTAACCAATTACAATTTTAACTCTTCACTACCTGAAAGTACTTGCTTTTCATTATACCAAACTCATTATTTAAAGTATTCAGTATCCAAAATTAGTGGAAAATATTTTATATTTTATGAATTTTCCATACTTGCAGGTTAATTTTTATAACTAGCAAAATTCATTTCATCATTTATAATGAATATTAAATAAAACTAAATTTAAGTCCCATTTATATTGACTTATATTACTTATTATTATTTCATGTTGTGTTAGCATTCTGGTGCCATCTGGTGTTACAAGTGACAAATGGTTAAAAACACATAATTTTAATACAATTAAACTTTCTCATAAATATACATACTTTATAATTAAAAATGATAATAAATATACTATCTATTTAACTTACAACCAAATATATTGAATATAAATATATATATATACTCTACAGATTTAATAAAAACACGCATGAGCCGTAGGCTCATATATAAATGTTAATAAATATATATAGGAAAATATATTTAAAAATTATGAAAGACATATGAGATGAAACTATTTAACTATAAACCAATGGTAAAATTTAATGGTAAAGTTTCGGGCCATACATGAGAAATGATGGTAAAGAACATTTAATATCTGATGGCATTGTGGTGATATTGATATTATTATAATGTTATAATTTAGCTGCCCTCATCTTCAACACTGGGGCAATGGATATGATGTCATTGAGGCCAGGGGGTCTATTGGCTTCAAGAATAATTTGCCAAGTTAGTTCTTTATATTCAATTGAAGTTTCCCACGGGCCCACTCTAACATCCTTATCTACCACTTCCAACACAAAAAAGTTGTATGTTGCATTGATACAACTTATTTTATGTCTGTATAATGCATTTTTACCACAATTTGTTCTAATCTCATAATTATGTTCATAAACTCTATTTTTGAGTTTTCTCTCCGATTTACCAACATAAAAGCCTACTTGACCTTACATATCAATATAAACAATGCCCATCGTTTCACAATTTGAAACATTTACTCTCTATGAAAATATCTCTACTAGAGATATATAATGTATCTTTTACCATTATATATGGGCATTGAGAACATCTTCCACATTTGTCCGTACCAATTTTACCAGATTTTAATGCACCCTTCTGTTTATTACTTTCTAAAATAGATTTAATACATTTTCCTTTTCTATAGGTGCACTTCAATGGTTGTTGGAAGATACATCTTAAATCCGAGAATTTTTCAAACCTTCCCCATTCCTCTTCCAACATTTTCTTAATAATTCCTGCTTGGCCACTAAAATCAATAATCATATTTCCATCTACTTCAATTTTTTCCTGTTTTTTGTTACTTGTCCATTCACCACCTAACCCTAAAATAGGTTTAAATTTTGTTGCTCTGCCTTGTTTTACTTCTTCAGATATCACATTGATAAGGTCTGGGGGGTAATTACGTTCTCTAAACATATTATATAACATTGTGCATTCTTCATCAAAATCCTCATCCCTAGATGTCATACGGCTAGCTCTTACATACTGCCCTTTCACCACACTTTTCTTCTGGTATAGTGGATGGGCACTAAAATAAGATAAATATGAATTCGAAAATGTGTCTTTTCTGAAAATTTTTGAATAAAAACCACTTTCTTCTTTCCCCACAAAAATATCTAAATAGGTGAGGGTTGCTTTATTCATCTGAAACGTGAATTTCAGAAAGTCAGTTGATTTTGAAATATAATCAAAAAATAATTTAAATTGCTCCTCTGAGCCTATCCATAAAAAACACATATCATCTAAAAACCGTCTGTAGAAATTCCAACAATGTTTAAATGGGGAGTTAATTATGTATTTATCCTCCCATGCACTTAAAATAATGTTTACATAGGTAGGGGCACATCTGGCACCCATAGCTATACCTTGCACCTGTTTGATGAACTCACCTTCATAAAATATAAAATTATTAGTGAGAACCAAATCCATAAGGGTCATAATTAAATAAAAATCATTATTATTAAACTTGCCAAAATCAACAAGGGCTTGCTCGAACCACTTCATACCCTCCCCATGAGGGATTGAAGAAAACAAATCCAGTATATCTATGGTTATAAACATAACCTCTTTTGAAAATACATCCGGTGTTAAATTAGCCAATAAAGACCATGAGTCTTTAACGACAGCATTACCTAATAATGACATAATTTTTAATTTCTTATCAAGCCATTTTGCTATAGGTGCTGTCACAGAGTTGGCTGAAGCAAGAATAGGCCTCAGGGGAGGGTCATTGATTTTCTTATGGACCTTAGGTACGCCGAAAATGGTAGGGGTCAAAGGCTTTTCCACATGTAAAAACTTAAACGTCTGTAAATCAATCGACCCTTCCAACAACATGTCATATAGTACCATAGCAACCTTCCTGATACCAATATTCACCTCATTTAATGAGGCTCTAACATATTTTGTGTCATCACTCAAAAGTTGCATCATCTTTGCTTCATATATCATTTGATCCATTATTATGGTACCCCCACCTTTATCTGGCTTACATACTCTGATAGAAGTATCATTACTTAGCTTTTTGAGCAATAAAAATTATTCTTTTGTCATATTATAACCTACTCTTTCTTTAGTTAATTCCTTCCTAATTATATTTTCCATTAATAATTCGAAATTCTTTAATTGGGGGTGAAGCGGTGGGTTATATATACTCTTACGTCTTAGCTTATTATTAGCATTGCCACATTCATGCCCTTGAAATATAATTTCAAAATTCTTTTTCCTAAGAAACAATTTCAAATCAATTAAATCCTTAGTGATATCTGCTTTCTTGTTGGGAACGAATTTAAAACCTTTTGAAAACAGTGAAAAACAAGTCTCATTGATATCTATTGAACTATAATTAAAAATGTTGTAACCTTTATAACTCCATACATGTCCATCAACCTTGATCTGGTCAAATCTAGCTACCACTGGTTTTGTTCTCTGTTGTAATTCTGGTTGCGATTCTGGTTGTGATAGCCTGTTTGACGTCCTCTCCACCTCCCCCCTAATTGAAAATTTCTTTGATGGGCATTATTTTGCTGATAATTTTTAATTCTTTCTGACCTTCTTAGCTCGGGGAATTCTGTTTCATCTTCTAAAAAGACATCATTATCAATAACTCCTTCATTCCCTATATGTCTATCATAATCATAGTCATATTCACCATTAACGCCATTATTTACTTTGTATGGTCTAGGTTTAGGATAGGCTATATTCTCCTTATATTCATTTATATCTCTATCCAACTTTTTACATTTTTTTTCATAAATATTTTTAATACTTTTTTCTATCTTCCCTAACAGCTCATGGTACTTTCTTCGGTTGTCGTCCACAGTAAAAAGTAAATCAGAAGTAGTAACACTATTTAAATGCTCAATTTTACTGTTCAGAAAGTCCATTTCTCTATCATTCTCACTAATTATAGCTCTTAAAACATTCAGACCACACTTATTAAAAATAACTAATAGTTCTTTATGTAATTCACCACCTTGTTTGACCCTATTTGGGTATTTAAATATACGTAGCCCTTTTGGAACAATTTCCAAACTCAAACATTCTTTTAAATAAATATTTTCCAATTCGATATTCTTGTATCTAAACAAAAATTCATCTAACATTTTGACATTTGATTTATATAAAATATTATTGTCACTTGCACTCACCAGATAAGCCCCTTTATCTTTAAAATTGAATTTCATGTGCAACAAATCGCTTAAGTCCTTGTCATGCCTCTGTGTATTATTTTTAAAGTTCACAGATGCCTCTCCTTCCTTCCGACGAACAGTAGCATTCCTTCCTTCACCTTCCTTTGAACGATTGACTTCCGAAATGCCAGCTAACCTCATAGTGTCAGCAACCTCTCTGGTTGAACGCATCCCCTCCATCCGAGAAGTATTAGCGATCATCGGCGATAAAACCTAATTTTCGCCAATATTATGAGTATTTCCGTCGCCTATACCCCCACTGGAAATCAGAAGCTGTTTGGAAGCCTCCCCTACACCTCCTTTCTCTCTCCGTTTGAGGGCTTCCTGGTTACAAGGGACTTCCGCCGATGACATCACCAGTGGGCTGTACCTTTGCGAAAGCAGCTCGATTAGCTGCGTTAATTGGTCCGATAACCTGTCCATCCTGTCTGCTCTGATGTCGGCTCCTATTGTGGATGTAGTTGCAGGCTCACCCTCCTCAGAATCCATACCAACACACGATAATTAGAAAAGGATTCAAGTGCAAAAATAAAAACTAGCAGTAAAAACCCACACTTGAAGGAAATCAGGTCCAGCCACTGCAAAACTCCAAACAGTTTATTCCACAAAAAGACAGTCCAATTTTAACGCTGCACATACAAGTACGTTTTCGATTCGTGTTCTTCCTCAGAAAATCCAAGACAAATACACTAGGAGAAGAACCACTCCTTTTATACACAAAAATATACCATTAATTGGTTAACAAGAATAATTAACCAATTACAATTTTAACTCTTCACTACCTGAAAGTACTTGCTTTTCATTATACCAAACTCATTATTTAAAGTATTCAGTATCCAAAATTAGTGGAAAATATTTTATATTTTATGAATTTTCCATACTTGCAGGTTAATTTTTATAACTAGCAAAATTCATTTCATCATTTATAATGAATATTAAATAAAACTAAATTTAAGTCCCATTTATATTGACTTATATTACTTATTATTATTTCATGTTGTGTTAGCATTCTGGTGCCATCTGGTGTTACAAGTGACAAATGGTTAAAAAGACATAATTTTAATACAATTAAACTTGTATAGGCCTAGGGCTGATAGCCTAGTACCAACCTATGAGCCAGCTGGTAGCGACTGGATCAAGGGTAACGGTAAGGGGCCTTCTGGATGTATGGCAACTATTTTAGCCATCTTTACAGAGCCGGTATACTGTTAAGAATTTTATTTAAAAATATAAATAAATAAATAACAATAAAAGGATATTTGGGGGTTGTTCTGCGGTAGCCAGCAGGGTTTTTTTTTTTTTTTTTTTTGTAATGAGTGGTTTACCTGTCAACTGTACAGATTTTCGCAGAATTTCAAATCTTTTGCCTCATATTTTTGGTCTGTTCCTCAAAGAATTTCTGATTTTTTTTTTTTTTTGTTGCAAATCAGTGAAGACTGAATTCACTAAATAATGACAGTCATTTGAGTTACAGACTTTATATCCTTCAGAAAATGCTTTGTAACCATATACCTTTTATTCCAGAAACTTTCTAAGTTTATATGAGCAATATTTAAAATTTGTTCCTATTTTTGAGGCTTTGTCCATATTTTTTTTGTTAAGAGATTGAGCACTATGGTAAGATAAAAAATAAATATTAATTAAAAAAAAAAAACAGAGAGAGCAAGAGGCTGATGTACGGTGCGCTCTTGGGCATAGTTTATGATTGTCGGAATCTGTATAATGGGGTTGCTTATGGTTTGCTTTATGTTCTTTTGGAGGTTGTGCATAGGTTAAATGTTGTTACATAAGTCATCGTGTGATGATATTTTGAGTACAGTGAATTTATAATAAAGTTGTAAGGTTAGTATAAAACTTTATTAAGTTTTAGGCATGGTATTTTGGATAACCGGTAGTAGATAATGTTACCTCAGCATTTGTGTACACATCCCTTGTTTTGTCAGAGTGGTTTTTGTGAAGAAATGTCATGGCATTCCAGAACTCTTGCAGCAGCCCAGCTAGTTTTAGTCACAGTGACATTTTCAGGGAAGGAGCAGGGAAATATTCTGAGGGCTATACATTCCAGAACCTTACAGCAGCACAGCATCCAAGCAGTCCATTATTTCTTTTAAAATAACTAGAACTCTGTATGACTCTTAGTTGATCAGATTTCTTTTTCTTCCCTGTGCTAATTATTTCTGTCTTTCAGGTTTAGCCACAGTGCAGTCCATTAAAAAGAGATGGTTGAATTTGTCACAGGAAGGGCAAGGCTTGCTACTTGATTTAGAATTAGAAATGGTGTGGGCGGCTGACCAAAGCCTGAATTCCAGGAGGAGACCTTTGATGAATCCAGAAAAAGGTGCAGTTGTGAGTCCACCTCCAACTAAGAAGGCTCAGAAAAGGGCAATCAAAGATAATTCTGGCCAAAAGGTCACCCCCTTCTTGCTCATCCGACGTAGCTACAGAAGCAGAAGGTAATGTCTCTGTAGGGGCTACAGGGCTTGATATTAGTGGTAGGGGTCACTCTACTGATTGTTTAGAGGATTTTATAAATTCTTTGCCTGAAGAGGGTAGAGTTAGGCTGTTTGACATAGCCTTAGAGAGAAACTTTGTTGCCTTTACACCTTTGAGTCTGGAAGTGAGAGCAAGTTGACCAGGTGGTGCAGTTACCTTTACCCAACTTGCATGGGGGATCTGAGGAGATCATGGGTTCAGAGATGGAAGTCCCACCTCAGTCAGATGAACGTATCCCCAGTTCTTGTTGCCCATGGTTACTCTTGGGTTCCGATTTTCCAAATCACCTAGCTCTCATATCTCAGCACACGTTCCCTCTAAGGTCAAAGATTTTAAAAGGGGAGTTTGTAGATATCTTCGATCTAGTAGATTATGAGAGTATAAAGTACATACTGGTCACTAATAACATAACCAACAAGGACTTGATGGTAGTCTTAGTAGCCATTGGGAAGAAGGCATCAACCAGGACACCTGTGAAGAACTGGGATACTTGGTCCCTGGGATTTGTGGTATTTATGACCATAATCGTTGAGAAAGATCCCACCCAAGCACTGCCTTTATTAGCTTACTCTGTAGCCATAAGGGAAGTTCACCATGTGGAAGGGGTTTTGAGGTGGTTGAATTGTGATCAGGGCTTCAGGAACCTGAAAGCCCTCAATAATTCCCTCCTGTGGGAGTCTAGGCACCGTAACATGGCTCAGTGCCATGATGGACAAGGAGGCACCTACAGGCATTGAGGGAGGGGCTGTTAATACAAAAGATATAAGATTTTGCTGGGCATTCAATCAAGGAAAATCTCTGGCCCACTTGGGAATGGTCATCCTGTTTCCAGATGTTGAGGCTTGTTGCCTAAGGACAGGTGATTTTTTTTTTTACATCTCAGACAGATGGAGAGGTTGTTAAGGGGCGCAACTCTTCCTTTTTGCCAAGCCACCTTTTCATGGACACAAGGAGGGGACCCAAATGTGCCACATCAGGCTTATTCCCCCATTTGTCTAGATAAGTTATCCTTTTGCTATTACATTATGCAGATAAAAGGGCAGCAGCCATCCTTATTAAAGGTTTTTTCCATAGGCTTTCTATTCCACTCCACACCCCCATTAAATTCCAAGGTAGTTAACAATTTGTCGTCCATCAAAGGACATGAGCGCATTACAGCCAGGTTAATGGAGAAAGAGTGATGAGCTGGCAGGATAGTGTCCCCTTTTCAGCCCCTCCATGTTTTTTTATTTAAAATTTCCCCTATCGGCCTGGTTAAAAGAAAATGGAGGGTGAGTTCAGATTGATTCATTACTTATCTCACCCAGAAGGGATTCAGTCAATGATTTTATTGACACCAAATTGACCAAGGTACACTACTCTTCTTTGGATCAGGCAGCGAAAGTCTTAATGGGCTGTACAGACTCCTGGCTCTGTAAGATGGATATCTGCTTTCCATCTTCTCCTGGTGAGACAAGAGGATTGGCCTTATTTAGGTAGTCAGTTCAATGGGAAGATATCTTTTGACACTGCATTGCCGATGAGGTGTTTTGTGGCTTGTGCAACATTTGAAATATTTAACACAGCTTTACATTGGTGTTGGCAAAAACGGACCCCCCCCCCCCCCCGCCAGTCAGCAGTACACTACCTAGATGATTTTTTGATAGTGGGGAGGGTCAGGATGGTGCTTTGGAAGGGGTGTCCATTTTCAAGCAACTTTGCAGTGAGTTGGGGGTATCCTTGGCCGATGACAAGTCAGAGGGACCAAGCTGAGTCCTTTCTTGCACTTAGATGTAGACACCACTGATAACTCCTTCAAGCTTCCTCTGCCCAAACTGTGACAAGTCTGGCAGTCACTTTGGAGATTTTTGCGCTTCAGCAAAATACAGGTAGGAGACATCATGCAGTTACACGGTTTGTTGACTTTTGTCTGTAGGGTGGTTTCTCCAGGCAGAACCTTCCTACAGTCTGTGTCTGACTTGTTGAAAAGTAAGACACAAGCACCACCTGTTCAGGTTTCCCAGATGTGTTAAAGAGGACTTTTGGTTATGATTTACATTCTTGACCCAGCTTAATGGAGTTTATTTTTGGCAGTCCCCTTGGACTATAGCCACCAACCTTCAGCTTTTTAGTGGTGCAGCTAGGGGTCCGGTTTGGCAGGGATATTTTATGGGTTTGCTGAAAAGTGGTCAGAAAGTTAGTCCGTGGAGTGGAGGAAGGACATCATGTGTCTAGAGATTTTTCCCATCTGGATGGCAGTATTAGTATGGAAGGATAGATTATATAACAACAGGATAATTTTTCATTCAGGTAATATCGCAGTGCTTCATCTTCTCAAAAACATTCTTCCAGGTCCAGGTGGGTCCACTCAGTCATCAGGCTTTTAGTTTTGCTGAGTTTACAGATTAACTGGTCATTTTCATGTGTTCATGACCCTTGTCATCTTAATCCTATAGCTGATAGCCTTTCCCAGTTTCAGTATGCCAGGGTTCGCCTCTTGGCCAAGCATTCAAATTCAAAGTGTACCCCTCCAGGAGTCTGGCTAATTTGAGAAGACTAGCATTATCTGTTTTGGCAAATTCTTGGGCCAAAAATAAAAGAAAGCTTACTCATCATCTCTACAGGTTTTCAAGACATTCTACACGTCTTTGATCCCTGGTCTCAGGCCATGGGGAGTACAGTTCTTGCTACAATTTTTAGTGGCCAGGTCCACAGTGGGGGATTCACCTAAAACTCTGAGTACACCTGGCAGCTTTAGGATGATTTTTTGGGCCTTCAGGCTGTTTCAGGACATTGGGTTATGGGGAGGATGCATAAGGGCCAAGAGAATACGCGGGAACCTTCCCAGGATCCCAGAAAACCCATTGGGAAACAACTTCTTTCTTTTGTTGTTCAAGATCTTTACAGGACCATTGGTGAATTTCACTTGTTTGTTTCTATAGCTGCTTTGTTTACCCTGTTATATGCGGGTACTTTCTGGACCAATGAACTTCTCCTTTACCTTTGTTGGAGGATCTTGCCATTCACAGGGAGTTTGTCATGATTTGGTTGAAAAAATCCAAGACTGATCAAGTTAGCAAATGTCAGCAGGTGTGCCTGGACAAGACCAGTGGATTAGTCGCTTGCCCCATGCATTGCGTTACTTGCTATTTAATATTACCCCCTTAGAGAAGAGGTTTGGTTTGGTTTTCTTGCAAGCCTCTGGCAGGCCTTTTAACCTATCACAGATTAACACATTTCTTAGCAGGCCTTGGCAGGCAAAGGAATTCACCCACAAGGATACTCCTCCCATTCCTTTTAGAGAGGTTGTACCTCAGACTTTGCCATAGAAGGGTAGTCTATGCAGGTCATTCAAAGAATGGGAAGGTGGGCATCTGATGCATTTTTGTCATACATCAGGCATTAATTTTTGTTTCTGTTGCAGAGAAGGAGGTGATTTGGCTCTTGGGCCATTCTTTTATTCAGACAGCATCCTTCCAAGCCATGGCCCACCCAGCTGGTCATGCAGGTTCTTTTGATAGCAACCGGTGGACAGTTAATTCTTTTGGTTTTCCGGGTCTTAGTTGGTTTCAGTTTTGGGAAATCTGGCATAAGATTACAATGGAAGAAGCCTTGTCCAGCATTCTGATAATTCGCCTCAGAGGAATTGATTTGGGTTAAATTCGTAAGAAGATAATATTGGCCAGAATCTTATCTGATATAGAACATTTGCTGCAGCTGTATCCGAAAGTAGCATTCTTGTGGTCCACTATCATCCCTAGACCGTGCTGGAGGGGCACTACAAGGACTAGTGCCATTGGGAGAGTGAGGCATTTTATCAACCACAGAGTTAAGGGGGCTGCTAGCCAAATTGTTTTTTAGGTGATTGAGCACAGTGATACTGACAGACTGGAGCCCGGTTTCTATAATCTGGACCATGTTCATTTAAATTACATGGGTTTTGATTTGTTTAATTTGGATGTGGTTGTTGCTATTCAAAAACTTTTCAATTTAACTTGTTTTCTTTCATAACCCTGAATTTATTTGCAAAACTGTTGTTTTTTGGGAGGAACAGCACGACATACCAGTTTGGTAATGACCTTATGGCTTCATCTCCCTTGTGTTCCTCCCTGTTCTTGTTTAGCAGCTGCAGCTCTCCTCAGGTTGGCCCCAGATTTAACTTGTGGCCATATCAAGGGATATGTGACTTGTAAGTATGAGTTAAACGGTTTTGCCACCAGGTCCAAGGTAGCCAGGAATATGCATTCAATTTTATGTGAAGTGGCAGCCGGAACAGGCGGGTGTATGCCAACTGGCTTGAGGTGATGGTTTGATGGTATTAGTTGATATATTGCATATGAATTACTTATGGCGTCACTGTTGGCTGTCCTTCATTGTTATATAATAAAATGTCGCAAAGTCAATCTGGTGTGTTCTATGACTCAGCTCAGTGGACAACCAAGGCAATAGGGGAACATAGGGAGCAAGATGTTCCCATTACTTCTTACTCCTATTTTAAGTTAAAAGATTACCTTTTTGTATAGGGTAAGTAAAGAAAGGGAAGAAATTCTGCATCGTTTGCTAGTCCCAAAAACTTTATAGGACACTAGTAATGATGCTAGCCCATAATCATGTGATAGGAAAGTCAAATGTACATTGGAAAAAAATAAGTCAGGATATTAGCCAGAGTTTACTGGCCAGGCATAATGACAGGACACAGAGAACTTCTATGTTTCTTAGCCAGAAAGCCAGAAATTGCACCCCATCCCGGATATAAAAGTTCCTTGGTCCCAGTCACATAATGCAGAAATACCATTTGAACATATTGCAGTAGGCCTCATGGGCCAGTTAGTAATATCTAGGAATGAGTAGCATGGATTACACTACCAAATTTCCAGAAGTGGTACCATTATGTAAAGTTAATGTTAAGGTTGTCCATACCTCTCAACTGTCCAGATTTATGCAGAATGTCCAGCATTTTGTTTCATATTTTTGGTCTGTTCCTCATCAAATTTCGTTTTTCTAACAATTCATTGCCAAATCATAGATGAGTGAAGTCAGAAAATGACAGACATTTGAGTTTCATACTTCATGCCTTTCAGAAGATTCAAGCTGATGCCAAACCTATTAAACTATCAACTTTATAAGAGTGTAAGAGCATTAGTTGAAAAATGTCCCTATTTTGAGGCCTTTGTCCCCCAGTTATTTCTGGATTTGTACAAATTTCTTGCTGTAAGAGGTTGAGAGGTACAGCTGTTAACAAGGAGCTGGTACCGTTATTCTTCAAAGTGGGTATCCCTTTCAGATACCTGCATTAGTTATGTCACTGCTTCAAACTGTAAACCGATGATTTTGAAGAGAGACTTATCAAAACAAATAAGTACATGTTAGGGGAAAGTTGTTGATGAAGATAAAAACTGGGGGCAGTTGTTTTACTCAACTTATGGTTTGCAGTCTCGGAGGCACCACAAGCTTCAATGGGTTTTATTCTGTTTTAACTTAAGTATGGTAGGCATTAGATAGGTTTGCTTAACATTGCTAAGGAAACTTGGCAAGAGAAAAAGACACCTATGGGGATTCAATAAACTCCATGTAGGCTAAGAGTTTACATGTTTGCGCAGTGAGCAGCAGTGCTAATTACATATGCATGCCACACACTGTGTCTAAACGTAAACAAGTACGGTTTAGTGACCAGCAACAGTGTTGCCAGCCAGGAAACCATATAAAGCAGCTCGAACACCTATAGACATGTATACCTGTTTACCTGTAGACAAATTAGGTTTGCAGGATTGCACAGAAAGCTACAATGACTACCAGGGTTTTTAATAAAGCAATATATATAGTTATAGCACGTTACATGAAAGTGTATACCATGCAGAGTAGTGTAGAAACCTGTATCAGGCATACCGATTAAAAGTAAGGGTACACAGACTGCATTATAAATAAATAGGAAATTGTGTATATTGAAAAGGGACACACACATGAACTGTAGGAATGAACACAAAGGAAGAGGACAGATGAAACATGGTAATGTATAGCAGATGAGGGCATGTCATTGAAGACAGTTGTAGCATGAACAATAATCACATATTGACATGATACAGTATGGACTGGAAAGTTGTGTATTATATGACTGTCAGGGTCTATAGTATAAACTCGAATGCTTACCTTATCGAATCCCTAAACATCAACCCCTCCTCTTCGAACTGCATAAACACCAAACACCCTAAACTGCGAAATTCAAAACGTAATGCTATCATACTTGTGCTACCCCCACCGCCTGCTACATACTACCTACAAAAACAAACTAAATAAACCACATACATACACTAACCAAAACCTTACTTCTGACCCTAAACTAAACCCTACTTCTAACCCTTCACTAAATCTTACATATACCACCATATATGCACTTAACTTAACCCGTACCCTAACCCTAAGGTTCGTAACTATCGCACACATACCTTAAAAAGCTAAACCCAAAGAAACTAAATAATCCACACACATACACTTAACAAAATCTTACACTAAATCTAACCTACATTACCATCTATGCGCTTACCTCAACCCGCACCCTAACCCTAAGGTCCGTAACTGTCGCACACTTACCTTATGGAGCTATACTACAGAAGGCCAACCATGATGATTCGACATTTCCGGTTTCGGTCTTCTGGACGATCAATGTTTTTGCGTTTTGATAAGGACTGGTCGACATTTAGGGATTCGATAAGGTAAGCGTTCGGGTTTGTAATATAGACCGGACTGTCATATAGTGGCATATCAATGGAGAGGATACTTTATGATATAAGCATCCTGACATGAACAATGGACAGGACATATGTCAGAGATGGCATACACAATAGGGATTATGTGCATGTTTTGAAGCTGTGCAAAATTAGTTGCTTGAATATAAATGTATTGTCAGCATAGGTATCAACCAAGTGTGATACATAGTAATAAGCCCATGGACAGCAGTAGACATTTGCATGCACAGTCATAGACAATATCAGAATAACATCACCAGTAATCCCATATGTTCCATATAACATATGTGATTGTGCGTGATCATAGATGTTTCTGCAAGAACACACTTGTACAACTATTATGATTTGTCAACAATCTCTTAGGAGAATCAAGCACACCTCCCTCAAAATATAACATCTGCTGAAGGTGTTCGAGGGCCACTTTTATGCATGTATTAGAAATAATGGGCAATCCTAGCTAACTGGCAGGTGTACATACCACTTAGTCTACTCCTAGGGGTGTGTTGTCCATATTATAATTATCTTGTGTGTTTGCATTCATGATGGAACTAATCCCCCCATGAGCTTCCTTCATCTACATATTTCTCTGTCATGAATGTGTTCCAGTTGTCTAAGCACCTGGTGATGTAGGTATTTATGACCACTTGTGACAATTTCTCTGTAATATCTGATTGCTGATCTCTGTCAAATGCCTTGGTCAGGTTGAGTTACACAAGATGGTAATGTCATCATGCATGCTTTTGGTAACCCTTGCGACACCCGTGCACTGGCCCAGTAATCCAGGAGCCTCAATCCTCACCACTAACACCAGTGAGGGGCGTCCATATAGGGAAAGGATAATAAATACTCACACAGTAAAGTACAATTTCCCCTATGAGCACACAGAGATTACAGTCAGTCTGGGCTGGTTTCTCCCTTTCTCTATAGGTCCACAATAAGACTCCTCACTGGCACAGCTATTGGGTCCAGATCTCAGCCTAGTGGGCAAGCTAAAACCTTCAGCACCCTCTCTGTCCAACCAGTGCTTTGTGTCCCTGCCCAAGTAGCTGACACACACACACACACACACTTTGAGATAAGAGTTTATACAACCACACAGACACTCCTGGGGAAGGCTGGCACAGGTTCTCCAGCTGTGCCCCTTTTACCCAGACTATACAGTAGAAATCACTGCCACCAACCAGCTAATATTTATCAGCTACTCAAAAGCCCTTATGAAGGGTTTCCAATTATTACTGTGCAATATTATTATCCAAATGGTAAGTGCAACCAAACAGTCAAGACTTATCTGGCTTGACTTGGTACAGTATCACTATATACATGCAATGTACTCTTAGAGCTTAAATTATCTCTACACAAAACAGCCACAGTTGAAAGGTTTAAAAATATTTAATAATAAATTAATAGAAACACAAGTCAATACTTCTTACTACACAGTGCTAGTCAAGAGTTCAGAAATCATAGAGAAATACTTAAAATAATATTGTAGAAAAGTTCTGATGTCAACACAAAAACACAGTCTAATCTTCCTAATTCCTAGCTATTTCTAAGAGAAAACACAGTTCTAAAATCCTATTTACATCTAGACACAGGCAGTGCTGGTAATGGATGCTCTCAAGACACATGTTGTAATGCCCTTATTCTTTCTGTCCTTAAATTGATAACATAGTACCACCGATTTATTTCAGATTACATAATTTCTTTCTGGTTCCCAGGTAACAGATTCTCAGAGATTAATAGCCCTTGATCTTGCAGCTGGTCAGGAAGCCAGAACAATAAACAAATTTATACATGCAAATTCTAGCAGTTAACTCTGGTCTCAAGACAATAGCCAGAATTCCTTCATCCAGACATATTGACACCAAGCCCTGTCATCAAAGAATTGACTGTTACATTTTTGCAGTTCCACACTTAACACCATTTTTTCCTCTTTAAGAGAACAAGCTTGTGGCTTATACATAATTCTATCATTTGTAAATATTAATATAACATTCTATCTGTCTAGGCTGGCATCCTTTACCTATCTTCACCCCCCCCCAGGAGAACTCAAGCTAGTTTTTGAAGTGACCCTTGAGAAATGTTGTTTGAGATGGTTAGGTCTATCTGAGTATACCTTACCCCATTTCCTGTCTTGAGAGCCCATATGCATTGGCATTGCTAATCCCACTGCAGTGCTGCACTGACATATCATAAGCTTGCAACCCTAGGCTCCATCTTAGCAACTTGGCATTTTGCTGGCTGGCTCTGTTCTCCCTTGTCAGGTCAGTGAGGGGAACACCTATGGAACTATAACTGGGGACAAATTTTCTGTAGTACCCTGCTGTCCCTAAGAATGCCCTCACCTGCTTTTTGGTAACAGGTGCAGACCATGCCTGAATGGCTTCTACTTTGGCAGGTTCTGGTCTGATCTTACCACTCCCCACTCTATGTCCCAGGTAGGAGACCTCTGCCATACCCACCTGACATTTGCTGGGCTTAATTGTCAACTCTGCCCTCTGTAGTCTGCCCATTACTTCCCTGACATGCTGAAGGTGCTCTTGCCAGGAATGGCTGTAGATGGCAATATCTTCTAGGTAAGCAAGGGAAAACCCTCCTGCTCCTGCTAGGATATGACCTACCAGCCTCTGGAAAGTCATTGGGACATTTTTCATCCCAAAGAGCATCTTTGTGAAATCATACAAGCCAAAAGGAGTCACAAAGGCTGGTGTCTCTCTAGCACTAGGAGTCAAGGGCACCTGCCAGTAACCCTTGGTAAGATCAATGGTTGTAAGATACTTAGCCCCACCCAGCTGCTCTAGGGCCTCAACTGTCCTAGGCATAGGGTAAGCATCTGACTCTGTGTGACTATTTAATTTTCTGTAGTCCATACAGAACCTGGTGCTGCCATCCTTCTTTGGCACCAGCACCACTGGGGAGGCCCAGGGACTGTTGGACTCTTGAATTACCCCTAGTTCCAGCATCTCCTGTATCTCCTCCCTCAGAGTCTGTTTGACTCTCTCAGGCACAGTATAAGGGGCCTGCCTAATAGGCCTTTGGGGTCCTGTAGCCACCTGCTGCTGTACCAGGTGAGTGCACCCTAGTTTCCCAGTGAACATGACCCCAAACTCCTGTAACACTGCTCAGATTTCTCGAACCTGGGTAGGAGATGGCTGCTGGGACATTGCTACCCCTTCCACTGAGGTGTCAGTCCAAGCCTTACTGAGGAGATCAGTCACCAGATCTTCCTCCGACTCCTCCTGCAATCCACTGCAAATGCTCAGCACAAGGGCCTTCCTATCATAGTAAGGTTTCATCATGTTAACATGGTACAATTTGTGCCCCTGCCTCCTACCTAACAGTTTCACCATGTAGTTAACATCACTTATCTTTCTTACCAACTCGTAGGGTTCCTCCCAAGCTGCTTGCAGCTTGTTGTGTCTGACAGAAATGAGAATCATTACCTGCTGCCCCACAGCGTACTCTCTAGCTTGAGCATACTGTTGTTAAAGTATGCTTGCATTTTTTAGGTACATTCTAGATTTGTTCACATGTTATGAAGAGAACTGTTATTTATATGCATTAGGGCATTAAACTCTTATCTGCATAGACATTTTTGCCATGCATTGACTTTCACAGATACACAGCCTTATTAACTGTCATTACAAGTGTTGTTAAATCTGGTTACCTTACAGTCATTTCCATTTTATTACATTGCAGTGTAAAGTACTATATTGTCAATGACACAGGGGTGTTATGTTTCTAAGATGGACCATAGACACGACCAGGGGAGTGCTGGGCATAGTGAGAGGTGCCTAGCAGTTGTATACAATTTACTTTTGAGTTGTAAATGTGTACACATTTTGTTAAGATTGTGTGGGTAGCATTCATAACAGGTAAATTTTGTGTTATTCCTTTGAGTCTACAAACTGTTATTTTCCTGTTTTTTTTTTTTAGGAGTGGGGGAGCCAAGTTCTGTTGATGTGTTTCCATGTCACCTGTTGGGATTCAAGCCCACAAGGGGCTCCCATTGCAACACCTTATTTTGCATGAAGTGTTCCTTTTCAAACAGTATAAAAGTATTAAAAAGCATATGCACAACTATTAGAGATAGGGGCTTATATGCTAATACTGTCATGTTACAGTGGGAGAAGAAGTTTTACTTTGAATCCCCCTATTTTATCTACAGTAAATGTTATACTTGCTTCCTGGATAATGTTTTTTTATTTTATGGACAGGGAACACTGAGGAGATTCCCCAGTTTTTAAGTTGTTTGAACAAAACCACATCTTTTTTAAGATTTACACTCAGAGACTAATATGGAAATAGCATACTTGGATGTATGGCTGAAAAAAGATTGCCAACAGAAGAGATTTGTCTCTGAAATTCTTAGAAGAGACATACTCCAATTGAGTTTTACATGTCTCTAGTGCCCATCCCCCACAACAGAAAAGGCCATAATAAAAAGCCAGTTCATGCGTACTGCATGAATGGTGAGTATTTTTGAGTCCTTTTTAGATGAATGTGACTGTTTAAAGGGGATGTTTTTGTGAAGGGGTTATCCCCTGAAGCTATTCAATGATGTAATGATGGAAGTAATAAATAAGAGAGAAAATGGAAATTTTCAGGCTATTTTGTGGAAGCCATTCAGGCATGGCCTGCACCTGTCACCAAAAAGCAGGTGAGGGCATTCTTGGGGACAGCAAGGTACTACACAAAGTTCATTCCCAATTATAGTACCATAGCTGCTCCCCTCACAGACCTGACAAGGAAGAACAGGCCAGATAAGGTAGTGTGGACCCCAGCATGTGAGCAGGCATTTCAGAAGATTAAGGAAGCTTTTGGAGGACCCCCTGCGTTAGCCAGTCCAGACTACAGCAAAGACTTTGTTGTGCAGGTGGATGCTTCGAACTATGGGGTGGGTCTGTACTTAGCCAGATTTCTTCAGAGGGAGAAGAGCACCCAGTGGTTTATCTCAGTTGTAGGCTCCAACCCAGGGAGGAATGCTATGCAGCAGTAGAAAAGGAAGGTCTAGCCATAGTGTGGGCACTACAAAAACTTCAGCCTTATCTGTATGGAAGAAAATTCACTGTGATGACAGATCACAACCCTCTAACATGGTTAAACAGAGCCAGTCAGTAAAATGTCAAGCTGCTAAGATGGAGTCTGGGGTTGCAAGCATATATGTCAGTGCAGCACCGCAGTGGGAGTAGCAATGCCAATGCAGATGGGCTGTCAAGACAGGGAATGGGGTTGAGGTACACCCAGATAGACCCGACACTCTCAAGCGATGTTTCTCAAGGGGCACTTAAAAAACTTGCTTGAGTTCCCCGGGGGGGGGGGGGGGGTGACGATTGGGGAGAGATGGGCGAAAGCTGCCAGCCTAGTCAAGTAGAATTTTTTTTTTATTTTTTATAAAAAGATGGGCGAAGGCTGCCAGCCTAGTCAAATAGAATTTGGTATATAATTGTGGCATTTTTAAATAAATGTAAAATACAGGTATGTTTCTTGAGTGTAAAAGAATACGGTGAAATGTGGAACTGCAAAATATGTGACAACATTGCACTCTACTGGGCCAGTGAAGCATGTTGTGTCCCTTTCATGTTAGAATTCAGCTCCAGTGCGTCTGGATGAAGGTTTTCATGCCCATTGTTTTAAGGCCAAAGTTTATGACCAGAATTTAGATGTGGAATGTGCTTTATTGCACTGGTTTCTGCTAGAATGTATATGTGCAATCCCTTGTATTGCTGTAAGTTTCTGAGCAGGTGTTAAATTGCTAAGTAATACATTGTGAAGTTGTTCAATCTCACCGTTCATTCATCACTGATGGGTTCGGAGCCGATCCCTTGGCTCCGACATGGCCGTTAGCAAGCTCGAGGTTTACCAAAAGTTTGAGACCTAGCCCCTTATTCCATGATGCACTTTCTGGAATACCTCAGATCTAGTTTGCTGCGGCACAGATCTCGTGTGTTTCCAGAGCTTGATTCCTTTATTGGAGAAAAATAGGATTTACGCAAGTTAAATTCTTTCTTTCAAATAAATAATTTTTATTTATTGTTATTTACTGTTTATCCCTTGTTCCCGTCATATCTTTTGTATTAGGAAAGTGTAGTTTTTTTGTTAGTTAAGTGCCCCTTGGGCCTACTTGTCAGGGTATAGTTGTGAATTAACAACTAACTCTATAGTTAACAGCAGTTGTCTTTATTTTAGTTGTGCAGTAACAACTTCTTTAAAAGTTTTTTTAGTTTACTTTAGGATGTCACAGGACAAGGACAAATGGACTAAATCAGGCTTCAAAAAATGTCCATATTGTGGGCAAAAAACGTCCATCACTGATGGACATATGCAGTGTGTATATTGTTTGGGCTCACATCATCTTTAGGAGTCATGTAGCATATGTCATGCTTTTCTTCCGAGGGTTTTGCTTGAGAGAAAAAGAAAATGAATAGATAGAGGCCTGCTCAAACATTCCTTTGATGAGGTTTTGTCAGGATGGGGCTGGTCAGTCCCCTATATCTTCAGAATCTTCGTTGGCTTCTATTTCTAAGTCATCGAAGCATAAGACTGCAAAATTGGGAGAATCTGCTGAAACATCGGCTCCAATGCCTTTGGTGTAGACTGTTTCCATTGTCTGGAGCCGGCCTATGTCCCTGGAGCCGGTATCCGAGACTTCTGCTTCTCCCCTCCTTCAGTCTTTGCCTTCTGTAAAATCTTCTAGGTCTTCTGTCAGCCTTTCTGATTCAGACATGGATCGACTGGTGCAGAAGCTGCTGTAGGCTCCAGGACTTCCCAAATTGTTGTCTGCTCCGACCATTGCATCGGAACCAAAGACCACTGTTATGGACATTTCTACTCCTCCTCCGAGCCACACTGGTACTTCGGAGCCGGAGGGGGCAGACCTGATTCTTGTAGAGCCCATGGAGCCAAGGCCTGCTTCTGTGCTATCGGCTCCATCTGCTCGGACTTCATTGGCGCCGACCGTGGAGTCTAGGAGCCCATGCACTCCAGTCAGCTCTGGGAGGGGCAGTCGCACTGACTTGTCAGTGTCGACTCTCCCTCTCGGGGCCTCGGCTCAGGTGAGCTCGGCTCCTACCTCGAGTTTGGAGCCAGCTGCGTCAATGCAGAGGGAGCTGGCGGTTCTTTTGGGGACTTTGGTTCTGTTGTGTCGGAGTCATGAGGCTATCTGATCCAAGAGGAGAACTTTGTCCCCAATGACAATCTTAACTTAAGGTCTAGCCTCTTCTTCCCCTATAGCTCTTGGGTCTGCTTCTGTTCCTGTCATCCCAGCCCAGTGTCGAGACCCTGAGCCTCAGGTAACCCCACAGGATGTTCCTTGCTCTTCTGAGACCTCTCCAGGAATCCCCACTGAAGAGGTTCCCAGGAAGAGGAGTCTCTGACATCAGACACTGACTTAGATGAGTCAGAAGGGTCCCCACGATCCCCCTCTGAGGATATTTCCTTTGTGGAGATACTTGAAATCCTTAGGCAGAGGGGTGATTGGCAGTCCAAAAGCCCTACTGAGGATGAGTCAGTGCTACTGAAGGCTTTCGGGTCTCAACCTTCCACCTCTTTGGTGTCTCCGCCCTACGATGAGCTCATGCAGCTGATCTCTTGTAGGGAGTGGGAGTCACCAGACACGAAGGAGCCTGTTCCCCGGAGGCCTAATAAATTCATCTCTGCCCCCATGGATAAGCAGTTTCTGACTAAAGGAGTGCCTGTTGATGCCACGGTGGTGGCAGCAGCCACCAAGAAGGAATTATCCGAGACTTCTTCATTGGTCCATCCCCCTAACAGAGATTCTAGGGTTATGGACCGATACGGGAAATGCATCTTCAGTTCAGCGACATTTTAATTGCAATCGCTGAACTACCTGACCCACTTTACTAGACTACAGAGAGATCTCCTCAAGGAGTTAGGAGATACTCTCCAGGGTTCTGTAGCTACGGGAGATGCCAACAAAGTGACCACCCAGCTTGCTCCCCTTAACTCCATAGTAAACTCATCCATGAGGCTCATTTCATATGCAGCCAAGGGTTCGAGTAGGGCTTCAGGTTCAGGAATCGCCTTACACAGACAGTCCTGGATGCACCTATGTTCCTTCGTGGAACCCAACAAGTCTTCTTTCATCAGCACCCTATTCGATGGCACCTCTCTCTTCGGGCCTAAAGTGAAGGAAACTCTCACAGGAGTGAGCAAGACGGGAAGATTCTGTCTGCCGTCGGAGTCCATTTTGTCACCTCTATGCGGCCTTATCCCAAAGGCACTAAGGGAGGCAAGATGTGGTTCTGAAAATCTCACACAGCCTTTCCAGACACCCGTGGTGATACCCCCTTTAGAGGCAGAGGAGGGGGTAATAACAGAAGATGCCGCTCTTGCAGCAGAGGGAGCCCACAGCATCAAGGTGACAGAGATCAGTTCTCTGGTCAACCTTACCAGTGTCCCTGAAGGGAAGCCCGACTGTTCTACTTGAGTCAGTCGGGGGTTGCTTATCTCTGTATCCCTACGCCTGGCTAAAAATCTCCAACAACAAATGGGTACAGAGAATAATTTCCAGAGGATATATCATACCATTCACCTCCTTCCCAAAAACTCTAAGGAAAATCCTGGACGTACCACCCCATTACAGGGAACAAGCAACTTCAGAGGTCCAAAAGTTGCTAGAAAAAACAGTCATTCAGCCAGTCCCAGCAGACCAAACAGGATCCGGAACTTACTCAAGGTTCTTTTTAGTACCAAAGAAAACAGCACACTGGAGACCTATATTGTCCTCAGCAGACTCAACCAATTTGTAAAGAAGGAGAAGTTCCGGATGGTCATGCTTCAGTCTATTCTTCCCTTTTTAGGGAAAGACAATTGGATGTGCTCAATAGATCTCAAGGATGCTTATTACCACATATTAATGGACAGGGCATCCAGAGAGCACCTGTGTTTCCGGCTGGGAGCCAGTCATTATCAGTTTCGAGCCCTGCCCTTCGGTCTCACTTCAGCCCCCAGAGTGTTCACCAAATGCATGGCAGTGGTAACGAATCACCTGAGGCATCTTGGATTCCAGGTGTTTCCGTATTTAGACGATTGGCTCCTTTCTGCCACCACCATGCATCAACTAGTTCAATCAAGAGACCACACTCTGACTCTCTGCAATCAGTTGGGCATTACCATCAACTTTGAAAAGTCTGCCTTATCACCATCGCAGCATATAAACTTTATAGGAGCAGAGTTAGACACCTCAACCATCACTTTAAGGCTACCATTGGAAAGAATCACTCTGCTGCATCAGCAAATCAGCTCTCTAGTATCAAAAATGAATGCACCAGCATCAGAAGTGTTAAAAATTTTGGGTCCAATAGCTGCTGCAATCATAGCCATTCCTCTAGCGAGAATGCATATGAGAATACTTCAGTGGTTACTTTTCACTCTGGTCTTACCAGCAGCTTCCTATGAGTCACACAATATTGATCACAAACTCATGCAAGAAGGACCTTCAGCGGTGGTTGACATCTCCTCATGTAACTGTAGGTCACCCATTTGTATTTCCACATTCAATAGCCACTGTGACCATGGATGCCTCCCTGATAGGGTGGGGGGGCATTATCAGGAGAGGACTGTCCAAAGCACATGGACGTTGCATATCAACATCCTGGAGAATGAGAGCAGTACTTTCGGCGTTGCAGTACTTCCAAGACTCTCTTCCTCATGGGACCATTGCAATTCAGACAGATGACATGTCAGTGGTCTGGTATTTGAACAAACAAGGCAGGACCAGATCTTACCCCTTATGCCGAGAAGCCCTCAGAGTTTGGCAGTGGGCTGTATCCTCCCAGTGTTTTTCTGTTGGCAACGCACATCCCGAGAAGATCCAGTGTGATAGCAGACAAACTGAGCAGGGCAATTTTATTGCGTCATGAGTGGTCCCTCAAACAAGAGATATCGGACAGGATTTTCCACAAATGGGGCCAGCCTTGCTGCAATCTTTTTGCCAGTCACCTAAACACCAAATGCAGAAGTTATTTTGCCATGATTCCCCCTCCATGGGAGGCCCGAAGGGATTCACTTGTACACAACTGGCACTCGGGTCTTCTCTATGCATTTCCACCAATCCCTCTGATTTCAAAGGTTCTACAGAAAGCTTCGTTGCTAAGGAGAACTATGAATATTCCTCTTGTTTCACTGTTGCAGTCATTACATTTGGGTAATCTGCTGGCAGGTTGCCCTCATTCGGCCTGAATTCCAAAGTCTTGAGTCCTGCATCGGTTGCTGTCTCCTATTCCATGACGTCAGGTCATTGGGGATATGAAACATGCAACCGACTCCATTTTCTTTAGTCTTTCTTGCCGTGCGGTGCCCAAAGCAGAAGCATTTTGCAAGTGCCGGTCGGCCGACTACTGAAATATTCAAGTTTGAGTTTCAGAGCCAAAGTCTTCACTAAAGCTAAGTACCTCGTTGGGGAAACTTTTTTCTTGCTCCATTCCGATGTCAGAAAAAGTTAATAATTGTATTACTTGTGGGAAGCAAATACCTCATAAGGATTTCCATTTATACTGTATTCCTTGCCTAGGCCCTGATCACAACGTGTGTGGCTGTCGGTTTTGTGCTAGATTTAACCAACGCACTATTAAGCGTTGGCATATTTTTGCCTCAGAGTGTTTTGGAAACAGATTTAACTACCCAGAAATGTCGTCGGATAACAATCCGACTACCTGACTACATAAAAAATGCAAAGAAAAGGACAGAGAAAGACAGTCGAGGTCCAAAACCGATGACGAAGCTTCTCTCAAGCCAGTCGCTGATTCGCCGGTACTCAGTAAGGCGCTTTCACAGCCCCTGATACCTGCTACTTTCAAGTCGCAGACCTCTACCGACACCCATGTGGAGTCAGGCATGCCGCGAGATACTCAAAGTATTAGACCGATGGATGTATCTCCCTCGGATGGGTCCGGAGCCGCTGAGTAGGCACCGGCTTCTGAGGGTGTATTCAGGCCTCAACATTTGTATATCAAACCGACGACAGCTGCAAAGCCAAAGACTAAAGTAACTTCTAAAACTAAAAAAAACTGATGCATGAGCCATGTGCACAGGCCTCTATGCCTAAAAAACAGATGATCAAAATGGCTGAAGACCTCATTACCTTAATCAGGGGTACCCATCCCCCTCCAGATAAGAGGCCTAGGCAAGACACTGACTATGAATCTTCAGATCAGGTTTTTATTTCTTCTGATTCCTCTTCTGATCAGGAATTATCTATACCTCCCTATGAGGATTCAGATGCAGAGTAGTCTATACCATCTGCATCACCTCCTGAGGATTATTCATTTGGAGAAACTTTGCATACTTTGAGGGAGCATTTTCACTGGGAGAGTCAAGATTTATCAGAATCAAAAAAGAGGCTCAGGGATTTCCTTCTTCTTCCTCAGCACAGGCCTTTAGCCATACCCCCTGTTTTAGACATTGTGGATGATGTGTTTTCGGAGTCAAGTTTGACCCCTGATTCCTTACCTCTGGCTCCCAGCAAGCCTGACAGATATTACAGGGTCCCTGACTCACACAAATTTTTATTTAGAAACCCTGCTGTTGATCCTGAAACTATTTCACACGGTCCAAACGGAGTTAAAGCCTCGGCAGCAAAAAATCCCACCCCCGCTGACAGAGATTCAAGGGCACTGGACAGATGGGGAAAAAAGGTTTATACATCTGCAACCTTGGCAATTAGGACATTAAACTGCCAGTTTCATATGCTCAAATATCAACAACATGTTATGGGATTGCTGAAACAGAAAATGATGATGATTTCTGAATGTGCAGAAAGTAAAGAATTGCAGGAATTAGTGCATGCAGCTGAACAGGTTGGAAAGCATACTTTGCAGTGTGGTTTTGATTCTTCAGAGGCCTCCTGCAGGGCCGCAGTTACTGGATCTGTGATTAGGAGGCAAGCCTGGTTAAAGAAACAAAATTTGCATGATCATGTTAAAGCTAAATTACTAGATGCACCTTTACAGCAAGATACTCTGTTTGGTATTAAAGCAGAAAAGGTTTTAAAGAAAATGGAAGACAAAGCTACGTCTATGCAAACTGTAAAAGACTTCTTACAAGTGCAGCCACCAAGATTCAGTAGACACTGGCCAACAAAAAAATGGTCCTTTCCTGTGTCAGACAGAGCTCAAAGGGGTAAATCCAGATTCCCTAAGGGTTCCAGATACCAGGCGCAAGATTCGTACAGGTTAAAGCAATGGGGCGCTTCTACCTCCAAAGCTGGAGGAGATAAAGCGCAAACCTACAGAAAACAGTCCCAGTGACTTCCCTCTGCCTTCACCAAGCACTTATCTTTTGGCAGCACCACTAGGAGTAAAATTAGCACTTTTTGCTCAAAACTGGCAGTTAATAACCCAGGACAAGTGAGTGCTAAACATAGTATCACAGGGATACAGATTCCATTTCCATACTCTACCAATGGCACACGGTTGGCCAGATCTGCCAAAAAATCAATGGGCAGAGGCACAGAAACAGGTTACGTCCTTCATGGATATGGGGGCCATTCAGCCAGTACCAGAACAGGAAAAAGGACAAGGTTTTTACTCAAGACTGTTCTTTTCTACCCAGAAAGGACAAGGCCTGGTGGCCAATATTGGATTTATCAATTTTGAACACATACCTGGACATTCCAAAATTCAAAATGCTGACTTTGCAGCAGCTTCTGCCCATGCTGGGCAAGAATGCTTAGCTGGTGAGACTAGACCTAAAATAGCCATACCTGCATGTCCCAATAAGGCAATCATGCAGAAGATACCTCAGATTCAAGGCTGGCTTAATGCATTACCAATTCTCTGCACTGCCCTTTTCCTTATCTACTGTACCCAGGGTCTTTACAAAGTGCCTGGCACCAGTGATTGCATTTTGCAGAGAAGTATACAAATATATCCTTACTTGGATGGCTGTCTCATTCAAGCAGAGAACATGGACATTCTTCTTCCACACCTGGCGTTTGTGAAAAGGATTCTAACATGCTTAGGGTACACAATAAACAAAAAGAAATCACAACTAGTACCCTCTCAAAAGATAACATTCCTGGGTGCAAGCTTGATTACAACTGCCCAGATGGCTTTCCACACGCCAGACAAGCAAAGGCACCTGACTACTTACTTCAAACTGATGGCAACAAAATCCCAGTCTTCTGCAAGACAAATTCTGCAGGCTCTGGGCTTCATGGCATTCTGCATCCTATTAATTCCATATGCAAGACTGCATATGAGGAAATTTCAGTGGTACCTAAAAAGTTTATGGAGTCAACATTCACACAGTCTGGAAACAATGAATGTCCTTCAAGGATGCATCTGCAGTCCTAACATATGGGTTGTCCTGCCTCAGGCAGCCCCTCGGTCGGCCGGATTCCAAAGTTTGGGTCTGGCCTCGGCTGATGTCGCACTTCACCCGACGTCATAGCTGCTGGGTTATAAAGGCATCAGCCGACGCCATTTTCCTCAGTCTTTCTTGCCGCGCGATGCCCGAAGCAGAAGCTGTTCGCAAGTGCCGGTCGGTCAGATCCAGAGATTCCTACTACCGAAGACTTCTAAAAAGCTAAGTACCCCGTTGGGGACTCTTTCTTGCCTCAGCCGATGTCAGACAAAGTAAATAATTGTTTAACTTGTGGGAAACAAATACCTCATAAGGATTTCCACTCTTACTGCCTTCCTTGCTTAGGCCCAGACCATGACGTATCAGCTTGTCTAGCCTGTGCTTCCTTCAACCGACGGACGCTTAGACGTCAGTCGGAGTTTGCAGAGGAGTTTTTTGGTCCCGCTTTTGCATACAAAATACCGTCGGATACTCCAACTACACAATTAGCTAAAAAGCGCAAGGAAAAGGACCGACACCCGCGGTCCGCGGTTTCGGCTGAAACCACGGTTAGGCCAACCGCGAGTGTCTCAGTTTCGGCTGAAACCGAGTCCTCGGTTCTTCCTTTGGCCGAAAGCATGCCTCCGATAGCCGAGGCCTCACAGAGCATGGCTGAATCTGCTACTGAAATTACTGCTACAGAAGCAGGCACCCAGGATTTGTCAGACACTATTCCTTTAGACATATCTACCCCTGCACGTGGGGCTGCTAGACCCCCTGCTTCTATGTCTATCAAGGCTTTTTCCAGGGCTAAAGCAGCTAAATCTTCTAAGGCCTTACCTGCTAAAACTCCCTCACACAGGCCTACCTCTAGTTCCCAAATACTCAGCCTGGCTGAGGATCTCATTTCTTTGATCAGGGGATCCCAACCTCACCCAGACAGGGCCTCTCAACTTCCAGATAAGAGGCCTAGGACTGAACCCCCGGAACCTGTCTCTACAGACTATTCCTCGGATGACTCAGATATTTCAGACCCTAGGGAAGGCCCATATTCTCCTTATGAGGATTCTGATGCAGAAGACTCCATTCCTTCTGCTTCTCCTCCTGAAGAATTTTCTTTTGGGGAAACCCTACATGCTATGAGGGAACACTTCCAATGGCAGGGCCAGGATTTTTCAGATTCAAGGAAAAGGCTAAGGACTTTTTTACACTTACCACAGCATAGGCCTTTAGCCATTCCTCTAGTACTAACAGTTGTTGATGATGCATATAATGATGCCTGTACTGCCCCTGATTCTCTTCCTCCGGCCCCTGCCAAGCCTGACAGATATTACAGGGTCCCGGACACACACTACCATTTGTATAAGGCTCCTGTTGCAGACCCTGAAACCATTTCACAGGGCCCTAAAGGTGTGGCAGTTGCCTCTGCCAAAAACCCTCTTCCCTCTGAAAGAGAATCTAGAGCATTAGAGAGATGGGGTAAAAAGGTTTATACTTCTGCTACTCTTTCGGCCAGGGCCTTAACTCATTCCCTCCAGTACAAGTCTTTTGAGTGTGTACCTTTAACTCCTAGTAGGTGTGCCCTGAGCCTTTAAAAATTAAGTCATCACCTTGCAATTCTAATAGATACTCATTGACAGAGGTCAAATATCAGTACAATTGTGTTTGCCATCATGTATGCTTCAAGATAAAATATCCTGATACCTTATATGTAGCATGGTTTGAAATTAGTAATGCAAGTATGAACAGGTAATATTTGATGCCTAGAGGAGCAGTAGGAGGTAACTGCAGAAACACCTGGAGACATCATTCGGATGTAATGAGTTAAACTGTCAATTTCACATGATTCAGTACCAGGAATTTTTGTTAGACCAGCTAAATAAAAAACTGTCCTCTCCTGAACCTATAGACCGCAAGTCCCTTCAGGATTTGGTACATAACTCTCAGCAGGTCAGTAACCATTTCTTAAAATGTGGTTATGATGCACTGGAGGCCTCCTTTAGATCAGCTATGACTGGAACAGTGATTAGAAGGCATGCCTGGTTAAAAGAACAATCCTTACCAGACCATGTTAAGTCAAAACTCCTAGATGCTCCTATGGAGAAGCAAAGTTTGTTTGGCTCCCCTACACAGGAGGTTCTAAAGAAGGTGGAAGAAAAAGCAAAATCTGTCCAAACAGTCAAGAATTTCTTACAGGTCCAACCTCTGAGGTTTAGCAGAAATTGGCCTTCGAAGAATTGGTCCTTTCCAGACACCTCCAGAGCACAGAGAGGCAGAAATAGACGCCCAAGAGGCAGAGGTCAATCTAGAGGTGCCTACAGGGGACGTCAGTGGCAACCTACAAACCAGAGAAGTGCTGCCACAGATTCAACTACAACCACTTCCACAGGACAGACACAATGACTTGGCTCTGGTTCCGCCTACCAGGGAACAACTGGAAGCACCCTTGGGCGGAAAGCTAGCTTTATTTTCCGACAACTGGCATTTCATTACAGGAGACAAATGGACTTTACAAACAATAGACAAGGGCTACAGGTTTCACTTCCACACTCTACCAAAAAAGAGAGGAATGCCAAACCTACCACCAAGCCAAAAAACAGAGGTTCTAAGACAAATCAGCAACTTACTAAGGATGAGAGCTATAGAAAAGGTACCGCCTATGGAACAAGGCCAGGGATTTTACTCCAGGCTTTTCCTTGTACCAAGAAAAGAAAAACAATGGAGACCTATTCTCGACTTGTCCGCACTGAACACATTCCTCATTGTTCCAAAATTCAAAATGCTGACCCTCCAGCAACTTCTTCCCATGCTGGGCAAGGAGTCTTGGCTGGTGACTCTAGATCTCAAGGAGGCATACCTGCACGTCCCTATACGACCAGATTGCAGAAGACACCTCAGATTTCTTGCAGGATCAGAGCATTATCAATTCTCAGCATTGCCCTTTGGCTTATCTACTGCGCCCAGAGTATTCACGAAATGCCTGGCATCAGTAATTGCTCATTGCAGGCTTCAGGGAATTCAAATTTACCCATACCTGGACGACTGCCTAATACAAGCGGACAACAAGGCAAAATTAACAAAAGATTTGGAAAATGTCATACAACTGTTGCAAGCCTTGGGGTACACAGTCAACATGCAAAAGTCAAGACTAGTACCATCCCAAAGGATAACATTTTGGGTTGCAGAACTGGATACATCAACTCAGATGGCTTTTCTCACAGAAGAAAAACAAAAGCAACTACCAGTCTATTTCATGACATTAACAACACAAACTCAGCTTACTGCAAGGAAAGTCCTGCAAGCCCTGGGTTACATGGCATCCTGCATAATATTGATTCCGCATGCCAGGCTGCATATGAGAAAGTTGCAATGGTACCTAAGGAATGTATGGTCTCAACACAAGCACAGTCTAGAAGCCCAGATTCCAATAATTCCATGCCTGAAGCAAGAATTCATGTGGTGGGCTCAGGCCTGTCAGTTGAACAGAGGATTGCCTTTCCACAAACCTCATACAAGCCAGACCATCACCACGGACGCCTCAGACCTTGGCTGGGGAGCACACATGGTGGACAAGTGTATACAAGGCCTATGGACCCAAGACCAGCTGAATCTACACATAAATCTAAAGGAGATGCTGGCAGTGAAACATGCAATCCAGGCATTCAGACCACTCCTTCAACAATGTCACCTGCTGATAAGGACGAACAATACCACAGTCATGTGGTACATCAACAAACAGGGAGGCACACACTCATATCCTCTATGCCGGATGGCAATGGACTTGTGGAATGTGGCCCTGAATCTCAACATTCAACTACAGGCCAGATTTGTATCAGGAAAAGAAAATTCACTAGCAGACACCTTAAGCAGAACTACCACGGATGCTCACGAATGGATGCTGCATCCAGATATCTTCAAAGCCATAACAAAGAAATGGCGACTACCAGAGATAGACCTGTTCACCTCCCCACACAACCACCAATTGAAGAAATTCTGCACAAGAGCATACCACCCACTTGCTTGGAGGGTGGATTCCCTTTCCTTCAGCTGGAAAAACCTGACAGCATATGCATTCCCACCTCTTCCTTTGATGTACAAAGTCCTATTGCAGATCAAAGAGGATCAGCCAAGGGTAGTCCTGATAGCTCCAGACTGGCCGAGGCAACATTGGTACCCACTACTGAGAAGCATGTCTCGGACACACGCATGGCCTCTACCTCTATGTCCCTTACTTCTAACACAGAATAACTACAAGATCCTACATCCAAACTTGAAAACACTGCAGCTAGCTGCTTGGAATATTGCATAAAACAAAATAAACCAGAATTATCTCAGAGGGTTAAGGACATTATCCTGGAGGCACGCAGACCCTCCACAAGGAAAACTTATTCAGCCAAGTGGAAAAGATACCTCATTTGGAGTGCAGCAAAGGGAGAAAATGTCTCACTGGCAAACATAGCACACATCCTGGAATACTTAGCAGAACTGTTCCACAATGGCCTGTCCTACTCCTCCATTAAGATTCATGCATCAGCAATTTCAGCAGAATACAACATGGATCCTCCTGTCTTCTCTCATCCTCTACTCAGGCAGTTCTTGAGAGGAATAAAAAATGTAAAGCCTTCAAGGAAACCACCTTTACCTACATGGGATCTCAACTTTGTTCTGGAAAAGTTAACACTCCCCCCTTTTGAGCCAGCAGCAACAGCAGATTTACAGTTCTTATCTTGGAAAACTGCTTTCCTGCTAGCAATCACTTCAGCAAGAAGAGTATCTGAGTTACAGGCATTAATGGCAGTACAGCCCTTCCTTATCTTCCATCAGGATAGAGTGTCTCTGAGAACTAACCCTTCCTTTATGCCAAAAGTGGTCTCCAGAGTATCATTGAACCAAGCGATTCATTTACCTACATTCTTCCCCAACCCACAGAACAGGGGGGAAAGACTACTACATACCTTGGATGTGCACAGACAATTACGCTACTATCTGGACAGAACTAAGACCAATAGAAAAACTGACCAGCTTCTGGTAGCATATGCAACAGGAATGCAAGGAAAAGCAATTTCAAAACAGACAATCTCAAAATGGATAGGAAATTGCATTCGATTTTGCTACTCTTTTCATGGAAAGACAACTCCTGAAAATATCAGACCTCACTCCACAAGAGCTACAGCCACCACTACAGCTTTCCTACGAGGAGTGGCTACCAAAGACATTTTAGAAGCTGCTACTTGGAGCTCCGTGCATACATTTGCCAAGCATTATAATCTTCCTTTATACTCCAGATCCCGAGCAGGTTTTGCAACTGCTGTTTTGCAAGGGATCTTAACTACACCATCATTATCTTAGTGCCTCCTCCCCCAGTTTGGCTATGGTATTCTACCCATATGTTAGGACTGCAGATGCATCCTTGAAGGACATAGTACAGTTTTGTACCTACCATAAATGTAGATGTCCGATAGGTATGCATCTGCAGTCAGGATTACCCACCCTCCTTCCCCTCTGTGGTATTCCTAGGGTACTTACCCCTCTTTTAGCTAGCTGGGGGAATCTATTATGGTGTATTTGTTTGTATGTATATATGTATTTATATTTTGCTCTCTACTGTTTGGAATTATCTGCATTTATCCAAATTTAGCCTTCCTAGAGGGCACCTGGCATCTGGGGCAAGAAACACTGAGGAAAATGGCGTTGGCTGATGCCTTTATACCCCAGCAGCTATGACGTCGGGTGAAGTGCGACATCAGCCGAGGCCAGACCCAGACTTTGGAATCCGGCCGACCGAGGGGCTGCCTGAGGCAGGACAACCCATATGTTAGGACTGCAGATGCATACCTATCGGACATCTACATTTATGGTAGGTACAAAACTGTACTTTCCTCTCATTTCCTGCCTGCAACAGGAGTTTCTATGGTGGGCAAAGGCCTGTCACCAAAACATGGAACGGCCCTTCACTCACAGGTTCATAGGTTCGTACTAGGCTATCTGCCCTAGGGCATTTATAAGCCTAGCCAGAGTGTGTGTGGCTTTCACCACCCCTTAGGATGAGAATACTACGCCCATTTAGGGTTTAGTTTACTGTGCCTCTGTCTAGTAGTGACACAGAGATGACCCCCGGGGTAAACCTACGATCTCCCATCCACTCGTCAAGACTTCTCTTGAATAGAGTTAGTGAGGGGCTCTGCCTAACATGGATTGGGATTCTGTTCCAGAGTGTAGGGAGCCTCTGGGTTATGAATCTGTTCCTCTACACCCTGCCAGCCAAACCTTAATAACAGACGCATTAGATTATGCATGGGGGGCCTACATGGTGGGAAAATGAATTCAGGGCATATGGTCCCCAAAACAAATGCATCTACATATCAACCAGAGATGCTAGCTGTTCAAAATGCCCTGAACAGCCTTCAAGGACTTACTTCATCCAGGACAACTACTGATAAAGACGGACAACACCACGGTCATGTGGTATATAAACAAGCAGGGAGGCACGCACTCATATCCCCTTTGCAGATTAGCTATGGCACTGTGGGACACAGCTTTGACTTACCAAATACATCTTCAAGCTCAATTCCTGCCAGGAAAACAAAATACTCTGGCAGATGACTTAAGCAGAAACCTTATGGATCCTCACGAGTGGAAACTAGATCCACAATTCTTCAGCGTGATAACAAAGAAATGGGGGAGCCCAGATATTGATCTATTTGCCTCTCCTCAAAATTACCAACTGAAAAAATTCTGCACAAGGACTTATCACAGACAAGCATGGAAATTGGACACCCTGTCTTTCAGTTGGAAAAACGTATCAGTTTACACCTTTCCTCCTCTGCCTCTTCTTCCCAAGGTCCTCCTAAAAGTCAGACAAGAGAAACCAAAGATGTTACTAATTGCTCTGGACTCGCCCCGCCAATACTGGTACCCAGTCCTAAGGAACCTGTCTCAATACCCAGCTTGGACCTTACCTCAAAGACCTCAACTATTGTCCCAGCAAAACAATCAGATCCTGCACAATCAACTCCAGACACTCAACCTGGCAGCATGGCTGATCATATAGTTATACAAACAACACCTCTCAGTAAAGCTGTGATGGATGTCATTTTAGAAGCCAGAAGGCCTAGTACTAGAAAATCTTATGCTGATAAATGGAAGAGATTCTGTGCTTGGAATCAAGCACAAGGAACTGATACAGCAGAACCAAATATTCCTCAGATATTACAATACTTGACTGAGATGCTTGACAAAGGCCTATCTTTCTCATCAATTAAAATCCATGCCTCTGCCATTTCGGCTCATTACAATACAGAGCCATCAATCCTTTATCATCCTTTACTAAAGCAGTATCTTAAAGGAGCCAAAAATTTAAGGCCTCCTAGAAGATCACCAATACCTGCATGGGACCTTATCTATGTGTTGGAAAAGCTCACCCTGCCTCCATTTGAACCAGCTGCTACTGCTGATATAAAGTTCTTATCATGGAAAACAGCTCTGCTACTAGCAATTACGTCAGCAAGAAGAGTTTCAGAGCTACAGTCCCTCATGGTTGTGGAGCCTTTTATCATATTTTACCCAGACGGGGTGTCTCTGAGGACAAATCCAACATTTATGCCTAAGGTGGTTTCCAGTGTGGCTCTTAAACAAACTATTCCTCCACCAACCTTTTATCCAAGTCCACAGAACAAGGGGGAGAGAATTCTGCATTCTTTGGACGTACACAGACAGCTAAGATTCTTCTTGAGCAGGACTAAAGCTCTAAGAAAAACTGAGCAATTGCTAGTGGCATATACTGCAGGATCAGAAGGAAAGGCTATTTCAAAGCAGACTATTTCAAAGTGGATAATCCACTGCATTCGTTTCTGCTACTTACACCATGGCAAACCTGTGCCCAAGGGCATCAGGTCTCATTCCACTAGAGCTGCAGCTACTTCAGCAGCCTTTCTCAGAGGAGTATCAATCAAAGACATTCTAGAGGCTGCTACTTGGGAGTTCTGTTCACACCTTTACAAAGCATTGTTGTTTGCCTCTCTACTCTAAGGCCAGGGCAGGCTTTGCCACTGCAGTTCTGCAGGGCCTTATGGCCGCACCTAATGCTATTTAGCTCCAGCCTCCCATCCATAGCTTTGGGATTCTACCGAAATGTAATGACTGCAACAGTGAAACACGAAGAACATAATACAGTTGTGCACACTTACCATAAATGTAAATGTTCGAGTGTATTCACTGTTGCAGTCCAGGTTACCCGCCCGCCATCCCTCTTTCATTCTGGACTTTATCTTTCCTTCTCTATCTTCTACAACCTATGTGGTGTATTTGCTTGTAGATGAAGGTAATGTTGGTATTGATGCATGTATATATAGTTTTTTCATATATATTTTTGCTGCCTTTTTGGGGGCACCTGACATCTGGGGCAAGAAAAACTAAAGAAAATGGCGTTGGCTGCATGTCTTATACCCCTGACGACCTGACGTCATGGAAGAGGAGACAGCAACCAACGCAGGACCCAAGACTTTGGAATTCAGGCCGACTGAGGGCAACCTGCCAGCAGATTACCCAAATGTAATGACTGCAACAGTGAATACACTCGAACATCTACATTTATTGTAAGTGTACACAACTGTACTTTTAATAGCCTCTCATTGGCCTCAGCAGATTTGGTTCCAATTCCTGCTTCAGCACCTGGTGGAGGAACCATGGATTCTAGACCCGGTTCCAGACCTGCTGACACATCCGTCGGGGAACCTCTATCCTTCTCTACAGTCTCTGCAGCTCACAGCATGGCTGCTCCAGTTCCTCTCTTAGCCAGGCTTGATAGTATTTCTCAGGAGACGAGACACATCTTGTTGTCTTCCCAAAAGCCTTCCACCAGAAGATTATACCTCAGCAAATGGAAAAGATTTTCTTTATGGGCCTCCAAACAGAACTTTGACTCTTATAAAGCACCCATGTCCTCCATCTTAGAATTCCTTACCATGATTTTCAACAAAGGTTCAGCAGCAGCTACAGTATGAGTTCAAATGGCTGCCATTGCTAACTTTCACCCAGGAATAGACGGATTTAACATTATGACCCATAAGCTGTATAGAGCCTTTCTCAAAGGGACCTTCCACATCAGACCCCCAGTGAAAGTTCCTTATGCACCGTGGAATCTGAACTTACTATTGTCCCGGATTATTCTTCCTCCCTTTGAACCAGCATCATCCTGTGAAATGAAGTTCTTATCATGGAAAACTCTGTTTCTAGTGGCCATTACATCTGCCCATAGAGTGTCAGAGCTTCAAGCCTTATCTATCAGACCACCTTATTTGATTTTTCACCCTGATAGAGTATCACTCAGAACAAATCCTTCCTTTTTGCCCAAAGTTTGTTCCGAAACTAATATTAATCAAGTCATTGAGTTACCAGTCTTCTTTCCTAACCATTCTAACAAAATGGAGTATATGCTACACAAACTTGATGTTCACAGACAGCTCAGATTTTATCTGCACAGAACTAAAGATATTAGGAAATCAGACCAACTCTTTTTATCCTTTTCAGAAACCAGAAAATGTAGGCCAGTGGCTAAAACATCTATCTAAATGGTTATCGGATTGTATTGCCTTTGTTCATTCAGCTGCCAATATGCCTTTGCCTCAAAAGATTAAAGCTCATTCTACCAGAGCAGTATCTGCATCTGCTGCTTTTCAAGCCAAGGTGCCTTTAGATAATATTTGTGCGGCAGCCACTTGGTCTAAACCTCATACCTTCATCACTCATTACAAAGTGGATAAGGTCTCCAGAGACAGGGCCTCTTTCAGGTCCATGGTCCTGAAAAATGTACTTCCGTGAGCCACCCGAGATTTGGGGTGCTAGGGACGCTACCCATCAGTGATGAATGAACTGCGAGATTGAACAACTTCACATAAAGAAGTTATGTACTCACCATAACATTCCATTTGAGTTGTTCCATCTCGCCTTCATTCTCACGTCCCTCCCTCCATCCCCCACCTGGCTGACAGTTGACCTGGAATCTAGCTTCATGCTGGTTATGCATTCCTTTTTATTTTTTGTTGGAATAGTTATTATCTGACAAAAGTAATACACGCAGCAAACAAGATCTGAGGTATTCCAGGCAGTGCGTCATGGGATAAGGGGCTACGTCTCAGGCTTTTGGTAAACCTCGAGCTTGCTAACTCCGTGTCGGAGCTGCGGGCTCGGCTCTGAACCCATCAGTAATGAATGATGGCACGATAGAACAACTTACATGGAACGTTATGGTGAGTACATAACTTCTTTGTTTGTGGCCTGAAAACTCAGACCAGGTGTTAAGATGATGCAATATGAATACTGGGAAAACCTAAGTGTCAAAAATGATGTAATTTGGGAGGGCCTTAGAGACATGTTTGTTAGTAATGTTTAAATGCTATTTCTCAGAAGAGACTCGAGAGCATTTTGATCTTGGATATATAACTCAGCACTCTGCCTATGCTCACATGTAAGTTTCTAGCACTGTGATTTCTTGTAGGAATAGTTAAAGCTAGTAAAGATTAATTAGGTATTTTTCTTTTAATTCAGACCTGTCCTACTGTGTTATTTAAAGTTTCTGTGTGATCTCTGAACTCTTCAATATCTCTGTGGTATAGTAGTTTTGTCTTGTGTATTAATTATTTATTATTAAATATTTTTAAAACCTTCTACCTGTGGCTGGTTTGTGTAGAGATAAGCTCTAGAGTACATTGCATATTTATAGAGGTTATTGTAATAGGCCACTCTAAAGTAAGCCTTGACTGTTAGTCATACTACCATTGGATTATAATATTGCACAGCAATAATTTGACACCCTTTTAAGGGCCTTTTAGTAGCTGATATTATTAGCTGGGTGGTGGCAGCAATTACTGTCATATAGTCTGGGTAAAGGGGCACAGTTGGAGAATCTGTGTCGGCCTTTCCCAGGAGTGTCTGTGAAGTTATATAAATACTTATCTCAAAGTGTTTGTGTGTGTTGTGTCAGCTACTTGGCAGGGACACAAAGCACTGGTTGGTCAGAGAGGGTACTGGTTGTTCTAGCTTGCCCAGCTAGGCTGAGACCTGGACCCTATAGCTGTGCCAGTGGGGAGTATTATTGGGGACCTGGTGAGCAAGGGAGCAACCAGCCCCAGACTGACTGTGATCTCTGTGTGCACTTAAGGGAAATTGTATGTTACTGTGTGTATTGGTTATCCTTTTCTCTTCTATGAGACAACCTCCTGATGTTAGTGGTGAGGATTGAGGCTCCTTGACTGCTGGGCCAGGGCATGGTCGTCATAAGTGTTTGGCAGTGGTGGGATCTACTTCACATACTAATTGGTTTGTAGTGGTGTGGGTAGAGCGAATTCCTGTAGCTTACGTACAGTGATCTCTAAAAGTGTTTTGTACGCTAAAACAGCCACACAGTGTATACTAAGAGTTCAGATCACAATTGTTTTATTTCTTTTGTTAGCTTAGTGTCAGTCAGGGTGAGCAGGCAACATGTCAGCAGAGGAGTATGGAAAGCTGAAAAGGAGCCAGCTGGTGGAGATGTGCCAGGATAGGGGGCTGGTGCATGGAAACCTGACTAAGTCTGACCTGAATACAGTCTTGGTTACAGCTGCATCAGAGAACAGCAGCCTGGAGGACTATCAGACTGACAGTGGAGATACAATATCCTCGGTGAATGGACAGCTCAACCTTTCTGCAGTGGACTTAAAAATACAGCTGGAGCTAAAGAAACTTGAGTTGGAGGCCAGGCATATGGAACTAGAAGCAGCCAAGAAAATGAGGAGTCTACAAGCTGAGGAAAATAAACAGCAGAGGAGGCATGAGAGGGAAATGCTGACTCTTCACCAGAGTCATGGAGGTAATGGGGAAGGGAGTAACCGGACCCCAGAAGCACAAAAGGTCAGTAAATTTCTTCCACAGTTTAAAGAGGGGATACTTTTGATAGCTTCATTCATATGTTTGAGCGGGTATGTAAACAGTATGAAGTTGACCAAGGGCTCTGGGTGCGGTTCCTGACCCCTTTACTCCATAGTAAAGCTGTAACTTCTTTAGCAAAAATGCATGACACTGACTTTTGATTATATTGCTGTAAAAGACATTTATTAGAATGTTTTAAGCTAACACCTGAAATGTATAGGAAAATGTTTCGTGAGCATAAACTCAAGGCAGATGAAAATGTATGTGAATCTGTTGCTGAACTGAGCACTTATTTTCATAGCTGGGTGAGTGGATGTCAGGTCACCACTTTTGAAGGGCTGGCAGACCTTTTGGTAAGAGAACAAGCCCTTAACACTTTGCCTGGTTAGCTGATAGACAGTGTGCTACTTTAGATGAGTTGGGGAAGGAGGGTGACCTATACCTAGCAAGTAGGGCAGCACTGCACAGGAAAGGGACCCCCAGTACTGCTCATGTGACTAAAGTACTGCAGAAAAGAACATATTTTAGTGCCTTACAAAGATCTTCAGCATTACCATTTGGAATTGACATATGTAATTTTTTTTTCCTAAACGTATGGGTTTGCTGAACATTATAAATCTTTAAGTCTAAAACAAGACTTCAGTTTGCTGCTTTACTGGCTCCCCTTGATAGAGGTTGTGATGCAAATGCAAAATGGCTGCTTTGTCAAAGCGAAAAGGTAGTGCATCAGGAAGTCATCATTTGTTTATATTCATGGATTTCACAATGTCTGACGAGAAAAACAAGACTTCAGTTTGCTGCTTTACTGGCTCCCCTTGATAGAGGTTGTGATGCAAATGCAAAATGGCTGCTTTGTCAAAGCGAAAAGGTAGTGCATCAGGAAGTCATCATTTGTTTATATTCATGGATTTCACAATGTCTGACGAGATATATCTTTTTGCATGAATTTTGAACAACCCCAGTTTAAGTTTGACTCCCTGTTAAAAGTTAAAAAAGTTCTTTATTTATTTATTTTTGACTTTCTACTGTTAACTTTTGCATTCTGACAATGTGATTGCTTGACATTTGCATGCTTGGGTTTAGCAATTGGGTGTGCTGTATTGTAGGTCCTTTTTACAACTGAGTTGTTTTTGTTTCAGGGTGAAAGAGGATTTCCTGGTTTACAAGGTCAGCCAGGTTTACCTGGGTTTCCAGGACCAGAAGGGCCTCCAGGACCAAGAGGAATAAAGGTAAGTGAGTCTTTTGATGTTCACTGAGGTTTTATATTTTCACTCTCTCGTTTACTAGAAGGGCCTGTACTACTTACTCATTAGTCATAGAAACTCAGACTGCATTTTGATAAGGAGTGTTTGTCCCATTTTGCTTTTCTGGCTTGGCAATAGTATGTAAACACAAGTGTATTTTTATTAGCTTTGGCTATGGAAAGCTTTTGTGATTATGTTACATACTCAGAGTTGCATTATGTGTTATATAAAATAAAAAGTTCAAATGCCTTAAATGATTTGGTAGTTTTTAAAAGTTTTTGTAAGTAATTCAAAACTAAGGCATAACTGCAGTAGGTCAGCAATGAAAACACTTCCAAAAGCAAGGTATAAAGACAGGCATTAGAGGGGGAAGATTCAGAGCCAGTTTGGACAGGATATTGATTACATTTACTTCACCTTATACATGTATCTACAAGAATTACCCGGTGAATGCCCAAGATACTAAAGTATAAAAAAAGAGAAACTGAATCTTAAATCCATATCTGCAGTGTGTAGCTAATTCAGTCTGTTAGTTAAATCCATATGGTGTACTGCCATTAACCAATGTAACCTACTGTTTTGATCATGAATCAGCTCCAAATAAAAGATGTTCTTCATCTCACATTGCTGCAGTCCTTACACTTGGGTAATCCGCTGTCCTCGGTCGGCCCGAATATCAAAGTATAAGGCTGACATCGGTCAAGGCGCCTAAGTCTGACATCAGGACGTCAGGGTACATATGCGCATGACCGACATCATATCCTCAGTCTTTTTTGCCGCATGGTCCGATGCAGAAGCAGCGTTCTGAAATTTTTCGAATTCGGAGTTTCAGACCGAGTCAAAGTTGGCTAAGTACCCCGTTGGGGAATATTTTAGTTTTTTCTTGCCTCAGTGGTTTACCGGATGTCAGAAAAAGTGAATAACTGTATTTCTTGTGGGAAGCAGATACCGCATAGAGATTATCATAGTTTGTGTATTCCTTGTTTGGGGCCTGAGCACGACGTTGTTGGGTGTCGCTTTTGTGCTAGGTTCAATAAACGCACTATTAAGCGCAGGTTAGATTGTGCCAGGTTGGTCTTCGGGAAGCGGTGCAATTATAATATGCCGTCGGATGCTCCGACGCCTGCTTCTTCGAAGAAGCGCAAAGACAAAGCAGCTAAACCCAGACTTGAAGAGTACGCCGGTTCTTTAGTGGAGTCAGTGGAACCGGTGGTTCACCGGAGGCTTCTCTGGAGTCCCAGGGGGAGCCTTTGATATTGCAGGATGAGGCTTCTCAGGAGGCAGGTCAGGCTGAAGGGGCTTCTCAGGTTACTGTACTCCCCTCCCTTCCTAGGGTGGTTAGGCCCTCTCCTTCTGTTTCCAAGGCTTCTCCCAGAGGCAGGCCAGGGTTAGCTTCTGTTGGGGTCACTCCTAGCTCTTCAGGATCTGTGCCTAAGAAGCACATGCTTAAAATGGCAGAAGATTTAATTACCTTGATTAGAGGTTCTTTGCCCCCTCCTGACAAGAGGCCTAGGGTGGAACCAGAGTTGGGTACTTTTGAGCAGGCTTCAGATGTGTCAGAGTCTTCGGCTGAAGACTTGCAGGAGTATTCTACTTATTCTGATTCTGATGTGGATGATTCTACTCCTTCTGCTTCTCCTCCAGAGGATTTTTCTTTTTCAGAGACTCTTCATTCCATGAGGGAGAATTTTAAGTGGGAAGGTCAGGACTTCTCTGATTCCAGGAAAAGGCTTAGGGAATTTTTGCTTTTGCCCCAGCATAGGCCTTTAGCTATACCACCTGTTTTGGATGTAGTGGAAGATGTGTTTGCAGAGGCTTCTCTTAATCCTGATTCTTTGCCTCCTGCTCCTGTTAAACCTGACAGGTATTACAGGGTGCCTGAGGCTCATAAATTTCTTTATAAGAGTCCTAGGGCGGACCCAGAAACTGTTACTCAGGGACCTAAGGGTGTTAAGGCCTCTGTGGTAAAAAATCCGGTTCCTCCGGATAAAGAGGCCAGAGCTTTGGATAGATGGGGAAAGAAAGTCTATACTTCCTCCACCTTAGCTATGAGGGCTTTGAATTGCCAGTTTCACATGTTGAAATATCAAAATTATCTTCTTTCTCAGCTGAAGTCTAAGGTAGATGCTCTGGCGGAAGGTATTGAGTGTAAAGAATTACAAGATTTGGTGCATGTCTCTGAACAGGTGGGCAAGCATTCGTTACAATGTGGTTTTGATGCTGTACAGGCCTCGTCTAGGGTGGCTGCCACTGGGTCAGTTCTTCGCAGGCATGCCTGGCTGAGGGATCAGAATTTATCTGACCATGTTAAGACAAGGATTTTGGATGCTCCTTTGCAGTCTGATGTGTTGTTTGGTGCACCTGTGGAGTCAGTCTTAAAGAAAATGGAAGACAAAGCTAAGTCTATGCAGGCTGTTAAAGATTTTTTGCAAGTTCAGCCTCCGACATTTAGTAGGAATTGGCCTGCTAAGGGGTGGACGTACCCTTCTTATGATCAGTCTAGGGATAGATCTAGACGTGGTAGAGGCAGAGCACAGAGCTCCTTCAGGCCTAGAACAGGGAGTTCACCTGCACAATCTTCCGGTGAGGGCAGGGGTCAGTCCTTTCGTAAACAGGCCCAATGACCTGCCTTTTCAGCTGCCAGATCCTTCTTGCCTGGCAGCACCTTTGGGAGGAAGGTTGGCACTCTTCAAGGAAAATTGGAGTTTGGTTACCCAAGACAGATGGGTATTAGATATCATACACCAAGGTTACAGGTTTTATTTCCATACCTTGCCGCCTTTCAAAGGCATGCCGGATGTTCCTCCTCAGCAAAGACTAGAAGCTCACAAACAAATTTCTCTGTTGCTTCAATTAGGAGACATTCAACCGGTCCCTCTGCCAGAAGTGGGCCTAGGATTTTATTCTCGCCTGTTCCTAGTACCAAAAAAGGGGAACACGTGGAGACCAATTTTGGATTTATCTATCCTCAACACTTATTTGGACATTCCCAAGTTCAAAATGTTGACATTACAACAGCTTTTACCTCTACTGGGCAAAGACCACTGGATGGTGACTCTGGATCTCAAGGAAGCTTACCTTCATGTTCCTATCAGGCTAAGCTGCAGGAAGTATCTGCGTTTTCGGGCTGGGACTTCTCATTATCAGTTCTCTGCATTGTCCTTTGGCTTATCTACTGCACCCAGAGTGTTCACAAAAGTTCTGGCTCCAGTGATAGCTTTCTTCAGGCTAAGAGGAATACAGATCTATCCTTATTTGGACGATTGCCTGATTCTGGCCCAAGGCAGGGACGAACTTCTTCATCATTTACAGTATGTGGTAGCAGTGCTAAGATGCCTGGGGTATTCTGTGAACGAAATAAAGTCCAGTCTAGTACCCTCTCAGGACATGTGCTTTCTGGGTGTGAGACTGAATACAGCATCCCAGATGGCCTTTTTGACCCCGGACAAACAAAAGAATCTTTCTGTACTTCCGTCAATTGTCTCATCAGTCCAGGCTGACTGCAAGGACAGTCCTTCAAGCCTTGGGGTTCATGGCATCTTGTATTCTAGTGCTTCCCAATGCCAGACTGCATATGAGGAAGCTGCAATGGTATCTCAAAAATGTATGGACACAGCACTGCCAAGATATGGACACTGTCATTCAGATAATACCTTGCATTCAAAAGGAATTTTTGTGGTGGGCTCAGGAATGTCACCTAAACAAGGGACTCTCTGTGACCCGGCCAGAGGCGAGTCAGATTCTTACGACAGATGCCTCAGACAAAGCTTGGGGATCTCATCTAAATGGAAAATGGGTACAAGACACGTGGCCTGCCAGACTTCAACATCTACATATCAACTTGAAGGAGATGTTAGCAGTCCAATTTGCATTAACAGCTTTCAAAGATTTCCTCCTTCCAGGGCAGGTGTTGGTTCTAACAGACAACACAACTGTCATGTGGTACATCAACAAGCAAGGGGGGACACATTCTTATCCTCTATGCAGGCAAGCAATGATTTTGTGGGAGACTGCTCTCAGTTTACAGCTGCATCTTCAAGCAAGGTTTCTGCCGAGCACAGAACTCCTTAGCAGATGTGTTAAGCAGAAGAATTATGGATCCCCACGAGTGGAAATTGGATCCTCATGTATTTCAAAAATTGACAGTGTTATGGGGAACTCCAGACATAGATCTGTTCGCTTCTCCACTGAACCACCAGCTGCCAAAGTTTTGCACAAAAAGGTTTTATCCAACAGCTTGGAAAGTGGATGCTCTTTCTTTCAATTGGAGCAAGCTTCATGTGTATGCCTTTCCACCTCTGCCTCTCCTCCCAAAGGTACTCCTAAAGGTCAGACAGGACAAGCCAAAGATGATCCTAATAGCTCCGGATTGGCCTCGACAGCACTGGTACCCATTACTGAGAAGTCTGGTACGGGAACCTCCATGGCCTTTGCCTTCGATTCCACACCTACTGTCTCAGGAAGCCGGTCATTTACTCAATGTCAAGCTCCACTCTCTTCACCTGACAGCCTGGCATATTCTGTTTTAAACCCTGGAGGGTCTCAGCTTCCACAGCAAGTTTTGAATGTTATTTTGGAGGCCAGAAGGCCTAGTACAAGGAAAGTGTACGCAGATAAATGGAAGAGATTTTTATTTTGGAGTACAGCAAAGGAATTTGATGTTTCTAAACCTAATTTAAGTGTGGCCCTTCAATATCTTGCTGAGTTACTGGACAAAGGTTTGTCTTTCTCTTCCATTAAGGTTCATGCTGCAGCGATTTCGCACATTATGACTGTGTCCTGCCTTTGTTTTCTCATCCTTTGTTTAAGCAATTCCTTAGAGGGGCAAAGAATTTAAGACCCCACGTAGAGCTCCTACTCCTGCTTGGGATCTCAATTTTGTGTTGGAGAAACTCACTCTACAACCTTTTGAGCCTGCAGCTACTGCCGAATTGAAATATTTATCATGGAAGACTGCTTTTTTGTTGGCCATTACCTCTAGAAGGGTTTCTGAATTACAGGCCCTTATGGCAGTTGAGCCTTTCTTAATTTTCCATAAGGATAGAGTATCTTTCTTGGACTAACCCTTCCTTTATGCCTAAAGTGGTTTCTAGTGTGGCTTTAAACCAAACTATTCATTTGCCTACTTTTTATGCAAACCCCCAAAATAAAGGGGAAAAGAGTTTGCACACTTTGGATATACACAGGCAGTTGCGTTATTATTTGAGCAGAACTAAAGGGTTCAGGCAGTCTCAGCAGTTGTTTGTTTCTTTTGCTTTGGGTTCTCAGGGCAAACCTGTGTCAAAACAAACTATTTCTAAGTGGATTGGGTTTTGTATTGCTTTCTGTTATTCCCATCATGGTAAGGAGATTCCAGCTGGGATTAGGCCTCATTCCACTAGGGCTACTGCCACTTCTACAGCCTTTTTAAGGGGGGTGGCAACTAAAGATATTTTGGAGGCAGCTACTTGGAGTTCAGTGCATACTTTCTCTAAGCATTATCACCTTCCTCTTTACTCTAAATCTAGGGCTGGTTTTGCCACTGCAATTTTGCAGGGCATTTTGACAGCTCCTCCTGCTTTATAGCTTTGCCATCCTCCCTTACCTCTGCTTTGGGATTCTACCCAAGTGTAAGGACTGCAGCAATGTGAGATGAAGAACATAGTACAGTTTTGTACCTACCATAAATGTAGATGTTCGAAGTGCAGTCCAATTTTCCCTCCCTCCTTCCCCTCTGTAGTTAGAGGCAGTTGTGTGGTTTTGGGTTATGATTTCTGTGGATATTGTATATATTGTACATATGTTTAGTGCTAGGGTGGTTGGCTGTTTTTTGTTGTCTTTTGGTTTTGACCTTTCTTTTAGGGCCTTCTGACATCTGGGGCAAGAAAAGACTGAGGATATGACGTCGGTCATGCGCATATGTACCCTGACGTCCTGATGTCAGACTTAGGCGCCTTGACCGACGTCAGCCTTATACTTTGATATTCGGGCCGACCGAGGACAGCGGATTACCCAAGTGTAAGGACTGCAGCAATGTAGATCTTCGAACATCTACATTTATGGTAGGTACAAAACTGTACTTTTTGCTTTGTTAGGTACTGAAGTAAGTTGAGCGCCTGTCTAAAATACTTAAATAAAGCTGATCCACAGGGGAAGCACTCTGGAAACCACATGAGAACTGATGTACCCTTGTTATACTATCACTTGACTATCGAGACGCTAATTATTGAACTAAAGATTTTAAGGCACAGTAGATATAAAAAGTGTACACACCCCTATTAAAATGCCAGATGTTTGTGATATAAAAAATGAGACCACAATAAATCATTTCAAAGCTTTTCCCACCTTTAATGTGACCTATAACCTGTACAATTCAATTGAAAAACAAACATATCTGTTGGGGCAAAAATGTAAAAAATGTACAATAAGCTGGTTGCATAAGTGTGCACACCCTTAAACTAATACTTTGTTAAGGCACCTTTTGATTTAATTACAGTATTCAGTCTTTTTGGGTAGGAGTCTATCAGCATGGCACATCTTGACTTGGCAATATTTGCCCACTCTTCCTTGCAAAAGTGTTCCAAATCTGTCAGATTGTGAGGGCATCTCTTGTGCACAGCCCTTCAGATCACCCCACAGATTTTCTATTGAATTTGGGTCTGTGCTCTGGCTGGGCAATTCCAAAACTTTAATTTTCTTTTGGTCAATCCATTCTTTTGTTGATTTGGATGTATGCTTGGGGTCATTGTTGTATTGAAAGGTGAAATTCCTCTTCATTTTCAGCTTTCTAGCAGACACCTGAAGGTTTTGGACTAAAAGTGACTGGTGTTTGGAACTGTTTATAATTCCCTCTACTTTGACTAAAGCCCCAGTTCCAGCTGAAGAAAAGCAACCCCAAAAGCATGATACTGCCACCGCCATGCTTCACAGTGGGGATGGTGTACTTTTGGTGATGCGAAGTCTTGTTTTAGTGCCAAACATACCTTTTGGAATTGTGGCCAAAATGTTCAACCTTGGTCTCATCAGATCATAACACATTTTCTCACATGCTTTTGGGAGACTTGATGTATTATTTTGCAAATTTTAGCCAGGCCTGAATGTTTTTCTGCGTACGAAAAGGCTTCCATCTTGCAACCCTACCTCATAGCCCAGACAAGACATATAGAGAATACGGGAGATTGTTGTCACTTGTAGTACACAACCCGTACTTGCCAGAAATTCCTGCAGCTCCTTCAGTGGTGCTGTAGGTCTCTTGGCAGCCTCCCTGACCAGTTTTTGTCTTGTCTTTTCATCAATTTTGGAGGGATGTCCAGTTCTTTGCAACGTCACTGTTGGCCCATATTTTCTCCACTTTTTGATGACCGTCTTCACTGTGTTCCATGGTATATCCAATGCTGTGGAAATTTTTTTGTACCCTTCTCCTGACTGATACCTTTCAACAATTAGATCACTTTGATGCTTTGTAAGCTCTCTGCGAACCATGGTTTTTGCTGTAGCAGGCAACTGAGTAAATGTCAGGAAAATCCTACTAGGATAGCTAAACTTTATTTGGGGTTAATCAGAGTCTCTTTAATTGATGGCAGGTGTGTACCCAAGAAGACTGAATACTGTAATTAAATCAAAAGGTGCTTGAACAAAGTATTAGTTTAAGGGTGTGCACGCTTATACAACCAGCTTATTGTACGATTTTTATTTTTTATTTATTCCCCTAACAGATTTGTTTTTCAATTGAATTGTACAGGTTATATGTCACATTAAAGGTGGAAAAAGTTTTGAAATGATTTATTGTGGCCTCATTTTTTTATATCACAAAAACCTGGCATTTTAACAGGGGTGTGTACACTTTTTATATCCACTGTATTAGTGCTTGACAAGGGAAGGTAACCAGAATTATGTTATCAGGTGAGGGAGTGAAGATCTCCTGGAAAACACATTCATTTTTACACAATAGTTTAACCCTTAGTGAAGTGGATCTATTTCATAAGACTGAAAGACCATATGACTGAATCCTCAAAGATCAAATCTTGGAACTTTATACTGGCTTCACCTGTGGAAGCTGATATTTTCTGAGGTTGGATGTTTGCCCTTTCCCCAATGTGGAGTGATTTCAGAGTTGGTTTATATAATAGGCAGGGGGAGTGGGGGATGCAGGGAGGCTAGCTTCCCTGCAAAAACACTGTTTTTCATTATGCTAACTTCTAGAAGAAAAGCCAGTCCAACGTTTCAAGATCTGATCTTCTCGGATTCAGTCATGTTGTCTTTTTTTTTTTTTTTAAACAAGAAACATCTTTATTAAATTATCTTGTTTGACATAGACCATGTTACATTTATATAAATGACAATAAACCATAGCGACACAATCTCAGTTGCAAACATACATTCCAAACTGTGCAGCACAACTGTAGCTGCATATATTATACATCACTTTTAATATATCCAGTCACTGTTAGTCAGCCATTTCACAGATCATTCAAACCCTGCCTTCTTTTAAACCTCATTCATCCTCTGCATGTATTGATCCCACATTTCCCATTTGTACCTATATAATTTGCACCTACCCTTTTCTAAAGATCCCAATTCCAGTTGTTTTAACTCTGTTACTTTCTTCACTATTTCTAGTAAAGTTGGTTTAGACTTTGATTTCCATTTTCTAGTAATTGCTTTTTTGTTGGCCATCATAATTAGACTCAACAAGACCTTACTATGTCTAGGCAATTCTGAGTTTGTATCATAGCTCAAAAAATAATTTCCCAAGTCATTCCCAACTTCCTTATCCATCCTCTCCTACAGAGCAGTCTTCCGGGAATTTTTAAAGTCTTCCAACTCATTACACTGCCAGAAAATATGTTCCCAATTACCTCTTTCTGCTCCATCATACCTCCAACATTTGCTGACTACCTGAGGAAATATTCTTTGAAATCTGCTTGGAGTATAAAAATACCTATGTAAGCACTTCCAGGCAAAGTTCCGAAATCTTCTAGATTTTGTTGCATATTTTGGAGACATACATATATCCCCTTATTGTTTCTTTGTGAATTGCTTATCTAATCTCTCTTCTCAGTCCTTCCCCTCCTCTGATTGATTCTTATAGTTATCATGCAAAATTTCATATGCTCTACTAATTATTCCTTTCTTAATGCCAGTTTCTGTTCTAGATTCTACTAAAAACTGTACAGTGCTGGTCTTTCATTTAGGACCCCCCATTTCATTCTCTTTGCCTGTACTCTGATAATAATCCTTGATATGAAAGGCAGTCTTTAGCCTGCAGTCCAAATAAGTTATTTGCATCTTCCCATTCTGTTACCTTTCCCTCTCTAGTTATTTGCTCCCAGTACCTTGTTTCCTTTTCCAATTTTTTCTCCAATACATTCCCACACCCTTTTGCCTATTATCTGTATCTCTAACTGCAGTCATCCTTATTGGCAGAATCTCCTTTCTCCATTCCCATGTTGGCTTAGTTCTTGGAAGACCTTCTGCTACTTTATTTACATCATATTTTGTATGATTTTGTTGTTCTCCTTAAAGGTCTGCATCCAAAATCCCAGTCTCTCCCTCTTACTTGAGTTTCTTCCCTGTTTCATCATCAATTCTCTTTCCACTTTGAATTATAGTGTTCTGCTAGTGCTATGTGTGTGTCTTAACTGTGTTGCTCTTAAAAGCCCCTTCAACTCGGGTATCCCAGTCCACCCTCTTCTATTGGAAGAATAAGCTTATCCCACTTGACTCTTGCTGCCCCCCCCCCCAACACACACACAGATAAAATCCTTCAGCTCTTTATTAATTGCTATCCGCAACTTCTCCTCTGGTTGATAAAAATATGCCTGACCAGTGTACAAGACTAAAGGGACTAAAAACATTTTAACTGCTTGTATCTTTTATCAATATCCATATAACAGACCTTTCATTTTTCTCATTTTTTGTATTATCTTTTTAGTCTCTTCTCACATATCCTGATCTGTCACACCAGTATCATTTTTAATCCGTACTCCTAAGTACTTCATTTTATCATGTCCCCATAAATATGGATATTGCTGAACCAATATGTTGGATATTGCTGTATGTGAGTACATAATTTACTGCTATTGCTTTTGTTTTTGCTTCATTAATTTTGTATCCCAAAAAGGTTTGAAACTGTCTCAATATGTTCCGCAACACTGTAATGTCTTTTTCTGGTTTTGTCAATTATAAAATGTCATCTGCAAATAGAGCCAGCTTTTCTTGACTACCATACCAATTATATCCTTGGATTTCTGAACCCCTTATTTTCTTTGCCAGTGGTTCTAAATATAGCACAAATAACAAAGGGGAAAGAGGAAATCCCTGGCTGGTTCCTCTGTTCAAGCAGAGATTATCAGAGAGAACCCCACCTACTTTAATTTTAGCCTCCGAGCCTTCATATATCTTCCTAATCAACCTTATAATTTTATCAGGGAATGCAAATGCTTCCATTGCTCTGCTCATAAAATCCCAGCTTAGTCTGTCAAATTATTTCTCTGCATCAAGACCTACCAACAACAATGGTGTCTTCTTACATTCTGCTTCGCTCCGGATCATCACTGTTCTGTTTATATTGTCTAATGTTTGCTTCCCCTCCACAAAACCAAATGATACATTAGCTGTCAAGTTTGGCATCACTTTTGCCATTTCTTTAGCCATTTAAGACATAAACACTTTATAATCATGATTTAGTATTGAAATGGGCCTGCATGAAGCTGGATCTGATGGACCTTTACCCTCTTTAGGTAGTACAGATACTACCATTTTCTTCCAGGATGTTGGTACTTCTCCTTTTCTTAAAATACCTTCCAGATCTTCATCAGTTTTTTTTCTTCCTAGCTTCCAAACTTCCACAGGAATACCATCTATTCCTCGGGACTTTCCTGTAGATTGGTTATATATCAGCATTTTTATATTATCTTCTCCTATCCTAACTGTTATTAATTGAGCCTTCTCTCCCTCTAACCTTGGCATATTTAATTCTTCCATAAACATTTCCGTTTGCATCTTTTCATGATTTCCATATTTCTCTGCTTTATGCAGATGTTCATAGAATTTCCCAAAATATTTCTAATGCTTCTACAGGATCCCTAGTTATCTTCCTTGTAGTAGGCTCCCTAAGCTTGGTGACAGCCCTTTTGTACTTTCTGTTGTCTGTGTTGTTATGCTAGAAGTTTTTGTGCTCTGTGGTTATTATCAAAAAACAATTGCCTAACAGCAGTCTTTCTAAACTCATGCATATTATCAAGGAATAATCCCTTATTTTCTGTTTAGTATTCTGTAGTTGCTCCTCCTCTTGTTATGTGAAACTCCCCGTTTTTCAATACTTTAATATCTGTCAGTCCCTTTAAATAATTCTTGTTACTTTTTAACCTTATCTCCCCTTCTTTTATTTCCACACTATTTTTAAATTCCACTTTAATCTTATCCCACTCCCTAGTTATATTTTCAGAAGAAGTTTCTGTCTTTTCTAATAGCTCCTGAATAATTTCCACTACCCAATCCTTACGTTCCTCTTTTCAACAGGTGGGAAAGTGCCATTGTCTCATTTTTATTTCATTACCATGTGTTTTTATTTTAGTTATTACTGGTGCATTATCTGCAATAGTTCTAGGGTGCATATCAAGTTCTTCAATTAAATGCTCATGTTCCTGTGAAATGTAAATTCTGTCTAGCCTACTGTAGTTTTTGTATCTTGGGGAATAATATGTAAATTCACTCCAAATTCCTAGTACTAAATTCACATCTTCCATTTAATATTTTCATAAATTTCTTTAAAAATCTATCCTCCTTCATTACATTTGCCTTTCTGGGCCCCCCCAGACACAGACATCTTCGCTGTTGCAAATCAAATTGCAATCCCCATATATAAGTAAAATTCCTTGCTGTAAGCTAATTATTTCTCCCAGAAATTTTTTAGCTCTATTATAACAGTCATTGGTGAAATATAAATACATGCCAGTGTAATCTTTCTCTCTTGCCAGTAGCCCCTTAATACTACAAATCTACTATTATTCTCTGATTTTTTTTTCTCTTCTATTACATTGAGGGTTCTCTTGCAATTAATATAAGTTCTCCTTTCTTCCTTTGTCCCAGGTATTCTGCTGAATAGCCATACTGAAAACCTTTCTTTATCAAATTCACATGTTCAGTTCTTTCCAAGTGTGTCTCCTGTAGCATAACTATTTGCACTCTACATTTTTTAATGTAGTTCACTACTCTTTCTTTTTTGTCATTATGATTCATATATATATATAAATATATATATATTTATATGTGTGTGTGTGTGTGTGTGTATATATATATATATATATATATATATATATATATATATATATATATATATATATGGGTGACAATCAGAAGGTCGAAGTGGATTTGGTTGAACTCACTTCAGTTGAAGTCTGGAGGATGAAAGGCGACAATGTCAAACCTGACATTGTCGAAGTACGAATCTCGCTCTCATCTCGACCCATGTTAAAGCCCGTTCCGAGGTTTTCGGCGAGTCATATTTCGACGATGTCAGAATTCAACATTGGACTTGTTGGCTGTTGGTGAAGCACCCACCAAGAGAAGAAAACGCTGAGAGAAGAAAGGAGCCACATTTGAGATTTTAAGTATTTTGCTTCAGATTATTTGTTAAGTTTTTCTGCATTGCTGCCTACTTTTGAGCATTTTCTGGCTTGTTAAACTTGATTTCTGTGTTGGTAACTATATTTAAAACACAACCTAGAGCTGATTACTGAATTTCCTGCCTGCACTTATTTTTAAAATCGTGTTTTTTCTTAAAATTTGCATTTTATCTGTCTATGGCCTAGCACTCAAGTGTGGGGTCATTTACTGCACTGTTCTAACTTGTTGATACTTGTGAACCTCTGCTTTCCTTAAAAAAAACAAAAAAATCTTGCTTTTTTCCCACTTTTCTGAGATTTAAAAAAGTTCACTTACAGATTTGCTGTTCTGAACTGTTTGTAAGTTTCTTGGAGGCCATTGTTTGCTTGGGCTAAAGGGAAGTCTCTGTGTTCATCAGTGGCAGTGATAAACATTGAGCAGCCTGCCTGCCCCTGTGGGAGTGGTTACTGCCTTGAAACTGTAGTTTTATTGGCCATTTTGGGTCAATTCCAAACTCCTTGATCTCCCTCTCTTAAAACCCGATTGCCTCGTGGTTTTGGTGTCTTTTTGGACTTGTTGGCTGTTGGTGAAGCACCCACCAAGAGGAGAAAACGCTGAGAGAAGAAAGGAGCCACTTTTGAGATTTTAAGTATTTTGCTTCAGATTATTTGTTAAGTTTTTCTGCATTGCCGCCTACTTTTGAGCATTTTCTGGCTTGTTAAACTTGATTTCTGTGTTGGTAACTGTATTTAGAACACAACCTAGAGCTGATTACTGAATTTCCTGCCTGCACTTATTTTTAAAATTGTTTTTTTTTTCTTAAAACTTGCATTTTATCTGTCTCTGGCCTAGCACTCAAGTGTGGGGTCATTTACTGCACTGTTCTAACTTGTTGATACTTGTGAACCTCTGCTTTCCTTAAAAAAAACAAAAAAATCTTGCTTTTTCCCCCACTTTAATGAGATTTTAAAAAGTTCAGTTACAGATTTGCTGTTCTGAACTGTTTGTAAGTTTCTTGGAGGCCATTGTTTGCTTGGGCTAAAGGGAAGTCTCTGTGTTCATCAGTGGCAGTGATAAACATTGAGCAGTCTGCTTGCCCCTGTGGGAGTGGTTACTGCCTTGAAACTGTAGTTTTATTGGCCATTTTGGGTCAATTCCAAACTCCTTGATCTCCCTCTCTTAAAACCCTCTTTTGCATTTTTTGCGCATAGCGCAACATCGGGCAGCGCCGCCTAATTGGGTTTAAACTATTCCTGGCTCCACAAAGTCTGCTCTTCACTTTTTCCCTTAGAACTGCTCTGTCTCTCAAATTAAACACAATATTCTCATTCTAAGGCCCCACACTGGTCCAAATAAGTAATCTTACAAGTTAGCACTAATAAACCATAAGCACTACTTACTCTTATACTCTCTACGATTATCTTGTCCCCTATTGGTCCATTTTAATTCAGTTCCCTATATTACTCTAGCATGTCCAAAGGTCAGTCAGTGGTTTCCTCTCCAGTCCAGCTGGTGAATCTGGGATTTTTGAGGCAATGTTACAACTGTCTCGTACACGGACAACCCTCTCCTCCTCCAAACAGGTTCAAATATATGTGAGAGATGAAACCATATAGCCAAACTGGTGGCTGAGCTCTCTCATCTCAAAACTGGTGTAACCAGTCAGGAGGAGAAGGTAACCTCACACAACACAATTCCAGTATCACATAGTCCCACCACAACAGCGAACCAAACACATAAAAACACAAACACATACTCAGAGGCTCTAAATAAAAATCTACCTAAGCAACAGAGACCTCCAAAGCAGACATCCAAGCAAACGCTACCCCAAAACAAAACACGTACAACACATAGCACACAAAGTCAGTGTGCCAAGCAGTCACAGCCCTTAAGGCTGAATAACACACATGGTACCCTTGTAATAGGTGACTCTATTGTCAGACACACTGACATCCCGCTCACCAGGCTGAATAAAGAGAAGGTCACAGTGAGCTGCCTGTTGGGCGCTAGGATCCGCCACATAACGCAAGCACTCAGGTCACTCCAAAGCAAATACAAATATGACTCAGTCATTGTACATGCTGGCGTGAATGACCTGAGATGTACCTCCCTCGACTACATGAAAAGAGACATAGAGGAGCTCTCTGATCATGTAGCCCAGGCCAGTATGACCCTGACCTTCAGCAGCATCTTACCCTCACCTAAAATGATGCCACAGTATAAAGACAAAATGATTGATTTTAACAATTGGCTAAAATTTTGGTGTCATTCAAAGGGGATCCAGTGTCTGTCAGCCTGGGATGACATGTTCGACAAGCCATGTTGCTTCGCTAGGGACGGCTTGCACCTGTCACCCCTGGGCTTTTGGATATTGGCAAAGGCTCTTGCCACCCCCATAGTGCCTTTTTTAGGCAAGGCTCAAAAGTTAAACCCACCTCCATAGACAGCATAAGGAACAACAAACTAAGGATAATGCTGCTAAACGCCAGAAGTCTTAACCTCAAGATGCACGCACTCGAAGCTCTCCTCAGTATGGAGAACATCGATATCTGTGCAGTGACAGAAACCTGGTTCAAGGCTCCAGAGAGCACCCCAGCACTACCAGGTTATACCTCATATCATGCTTTTCGGCCCCAAAACCCGGACCGAACCACAAAAGGAAGGGGAGTTTCCATATTTATCAAGGATATCCACACCTCCAGGTTAGTGGCAGTGCACGGAGTATCGGAGACCATCCATGTGCGACTGACAGTGGGCAAGACTGCTTTTCAGTTTATAGCATCCTACAGACCACCCTCTCAAAGTCAGGAATCCCACTCGGCTTTCCTGAAAACATTGGAGAACACTAAGATCTCTCCGAACACCATTATATTGGGCGACTTCAACTACCCAAACATAGACTGGGAGCATTACTCAAGCCCCAGCACCTTAGCCCAAAGGTTCCTGGAATTTATAAACTCAAATGCTATGGAACAACTAGTCACCACTCCCACAAGAGGGGAAAACATACTAGACCTGATCATTACCAACATGGGGACTCTATGCTCCATACCAGAAGTATATCCCTCATTGGTAAGATCAGACCATAAATTAATTTCACTGGATATCCACATCCCGACCCCACCCCCAGCCCAGAAAGCCACAGTGAAAAACTTCTCAAAAGTGAACTTCACACTTCTCAAAACCAAAGTGGAATCCTTCAAGGCCCCAGGGCCAGTTGAAACTACAGCCCAAACTGCAGAATCCTATATAAACGCATTCTACGGACATCTCCAGGAATGCATGGATCATGCTATCCCAAACAAAATCAAGACCCAATCATCCAAAGGCAGGCGTCCAGTCTGGTGGACCCCAGCCATAAATAAACTGTACAACAGAAGGAGGAAGCTACTACATGATAGAGCAAAATCCCTAAAAGGGAAGGCATCTCTGATCAGTACTAGCAAAAAATTACGATCCCTCATAAAATCCTCCAAGGCCAGCTTCGAGAGAAAAATTGCACAGGACACTAAAGACAATCATAAGGCTTTTTTCAGTTATGTTAGGAACCTGGGATGCAACTCCCAGACTTGTCCTGAGTTGATTCTAAATGGCAAAAAATACACTGAACCCACAGACATTGCCAATATCCTGGCAGACAGGTTCAGTGCAAACTCCCCCCCTCCCCCAAAAGAGCAAGTATCTATCCCAGCAGAGTGCAGCCTCCCAAACATCTCTGATGCTCAGGTGAAGGCCGCCCTCTCCAAAGCAAAAAACACTGCTTCCATGGGTCCAGATGGCGTCCCGGGTTGCGTCCTACATGAACTCCAAGAAGAACTAATCCCTCAAGTAAAACTGCTGTACAATCTCAGCCTCACTACAGGATATGTGCCCAAAGAATGGCGTACAGCAACAGTCCCACTCCACAAAGGTAGCGCCTCTGCGGACCCTGGAAACTATCGCCCCATAAGCCTGACTAGCCTAGTATGCAAGGCTATGGAGAGGATCATTGTGGAACTCATAAACAAAGACATTGGGGACCTACAGACACTAGATCCTACCCAATTTGGCTTTGTCAAGGGCAGATCCTGCCTTTTGAACCTGGTCGACTTCTTCGAAACAATCACCAAGGCCATAGATGAAGGGAAGGTAGTCCACACAGCCTATCTGGACCTCACAAAGGCATTTGACACAATACCCCACTCGGGCAACATAGATAAGCTATCCAGCCTAAATATAAACCCCTATGTCACAAGATGTGTCACAAACTGGCTCAAAGACAGAACCCACAGAGTCAGAGTTGCTGGAGCCATGTCAGACTCAAAACCGGTCACAAGTGGCATCCCACAAGGTTCTGTCCTGGGACATCTCTTGTTCGGTATTTACTTTTCTGAGGTACAGGCCAATGTGGAAGGACTATGGCTCACCAAGTTCGCAGATGACTGCAAACTGGGCACCATAATCGACTCTCCAGCTGACCCAAACATCCTTCAAAAAGGTCTCGCAGAGACGGATAACTGGTGCCAGAGCCATGGTCTAAAGCTAAATGCCAAAAAGTGTATAGTCATACCCTTTGGCAAAAACAATGTGCCCACAAATTACCACATAGGTGGTAACCCATTAAGTACAGAGAAAGTAATTAGGGATCTGGAGACCCAAGTTGATAGTAATCTCTCCTTTGACAACCACATTGCCAAAGTGGTTAGAAAGACCTTCTACATAGCCCACCTCATCATGAAAGGATTCACATCTAGATCAAGAGAGGTAATCGTGCCCCTTTATTCATCCCTCATCAGGCCCATCATAGAATACAATGCCCCCTTTGGGATGTACCTTACCCGACACCTGCAGCAATTAGAAAGACCCCAAAAGTACCTCACCAGGAGGATCAAGGGACTCAAACAGATGCCATATGCTACTCTGTTAAAAAAACTCCAGCTCTACTCAGTTGCATACCGCCTACTTCGAGGCGATCTATGCCTGACATATAAAGCTATGTCCAACCCAGAATTAATGGACATGCTCCACCTCAGTAAATCTAAATCCCTTAGAGCCACGCGCTCAAGGGACTTGAACCTCAGCACAGAAATAAATAGAACATGCTGGAGGGACAGATTCATAACCCAGAGGCTCCCTTCGCTCTGGAATAGAATTCCAATTCATGTTAGGCAAAGCACCTCACTGACTCTCTTCAAGAAGAATCTTGATGAGTGGATGGGGGGTCGTAGGTTTGTCCTGGGGGTTACTTCCGTGTCACTATTAGACAGAGGCACAGTAAACTAAACTTTAAAAAGGGCACAGTATACAAACACAGTCGGGCTAGGCTTATAAGTTTTGCGGAAAGTGGTCGATGATACTATCATTCGATGGGGTCAAGTTCAACATTCTGATGGTAAACCCACACACACACACACACATATGTGTGTGTGTGTATATATATATATATATATATATATATATATATATATATATATATATGGATTTACCTCACTTCGTCGAAATCGCATATTATTGAATCTCACTTTGTCGACACTTAAAATATCGAACTGCCACTTCACTGAAGCAGCAGAACTACGAAGATCTTCCCCAGATAGAAACAAAACCCAAACCGCACCATCCCTAACCCACCCAGGTGGGGGCTGCGCCCCCCACACACTCCCTAACTTAATATATCAACTCTGTGATCTCACTACATTTGGGAAATGGGCAAAGTTCACCGTCTTGCTCAACAGGTTACTTACCCTGGGAAGATCTTCGTAGTTCCACACTTTCTTCCATTTCTTGACTGAAGCAAGTTAAATGCAGGATTTTGTATTTGTTTAACTGGTGAACTGATAATACTGTTTTTTTCTTTACAAGGATGCTATTGCAGTAAATTTACTCTGTAGATTGTTCTGTGACCACTGTTTTTATCAGTTTACCTAGGACACCATGATCCATGTTTTTGTAGTTATGTTAAAAATAGAAAATAGTGCATAAACATAATACTGCAGTATGCCAATTTTCTCATGCACTGACCCTTAAATCCATTGTATGTCACAAAAAGAGAATGCAGAGAAAACGTATATATTATTCAAATTACTATTACACATTGTGTTCCCATATCCGCTAGAGAGATCATTGTTTACTTGCCTATAATCTACTTATTTGAGTTTAATTCTTGTCATAACCAACAATTTGTTAATGTCAGCTACCCTGTAGTAATCTATTTTGACCTAATGGAAAGTGCACAATTTGTAGAGTATAAAACAACTATATTACCTTTTTATGGTCTCATGTTTTTGTCACTTAACTCCCTTTAAGTTCCACATGAGAAAGGATACCGGACTGTTTTTATATCTAGCACAAAGAAGACTCATTTTGCAAAAGTGCACATTTGCCTGAAAAAAGACTGCTAATTTGGTTTGAAATCTTACAAAACATATTAAAGTACATTAGTGTAAGTTGTAATGTGCTCTACCCTTTTGTGAAGCCTTAAATTTGTACCACTTCAACCCCCACCACCTTCTGTAACTATTTTTATAAAAGCACTCTCTTGCTAGTTCCCACATATATTAAGTCTTCAGGCCCAGTGTACAATTATAAGACAGTCTTTACAAACATTTTCCAGAAAACCCCAACAGTGCTACCATATCTCCAAATACAGTATTGCTATATTTGATGGTAACCATTTTATTAATATATAATGCTATTTCTGGGGTCTATATTATGTGATCAAATGTTTAGTTAATCGAATAACTAAACGTCGATCGCTAAATGTCGAAGACCCAAAACTGTGAATGGCAGTTTCCACTCAGGGTAACAATGCCATTGTCCTACCTAAAAAAAAAAAAAACAATAAACACAAATGAAGTGGGGAGCTTTGCCTCCCACACACACACCCCTAACTAAATATACCAACTCTGAAATAGCTCTACATTGAAAAAAGGACAAAATCCGTATAACGGCTAAAAGACTTGATGTTATATTGTCCTATCTCACCTTCATTCTTGCCGGTTGGGTTCGGTGCCAAACTTCGGCTCCAACTTGGCCACATACCAAAGCTTGGGAGCTTCAACTGGCTCGAGGCTACAACCTATACCATGATGCGTAGCAGCTGTTCCCCAGATCTCGTTTGCCGCTTGAAGCATCGGTATTGTCTTCGCTGGCTCAGGCTAGTAATTTCATTTATTATATACCTTTTACTATGGGCGGCCATGGTGGTGCAGTGGTTAGCATTGTCGCCTCACAGCAAGAGGTTCTCCGGTTCGATCCTCGGCTGGGGTGCCTTCTGTGTGGAGCCTGCATGTACTCCCTGTGGTCGCGTGGGTTTCCTCCAGGTGCTCCGGTTTCCTCCCACATCCCAAAGACATGCCGTAGGTGGATTGGACACTCTAAATTGGCCCTAGGCATGAGTGTGTGTGTGCATGTGTGTGCCTTCTTTGGAAGGTTGGGTGCTGGGCTGGCAACTGGACACTGTAAAACTCCACTGCCAATCATAAGTGGACAGATGATCTGCTGTGGCAACCCCGGGAAAATCCGAAAGAAGAAGAAGATATACTTTTTACTATATTTTCTCTCAAAATCTTCATATTAGACTCTGTTTTACCTTCCCATCTAAGTAGATTGCTCATGTGCATGTGTGTTGTTATTACTTGGGTGTGTCTTCGGTTGTTCCCCTTAGCACCTTGTTTTTTCTCTTATTCCCCTTAAAGAATCCATTTAAATTAGAGGATTCTTTCTACTTAGTCCCTTTCTTCCTTCAGGGTTTCTTTCCCTTTTTACTAAGAAGTCACTGTTTAAGTTAGAGGCATCTCCTTGGGTTGGCGGAGACTGTCGTTTAACTTAGAGACTTCCCCTCCTCCCATCCCCTTCCTTTCCTAAAAAAAAATAAAAATCTCTTTCTACTTGCCTTTTTCCTATTGCAGTTATTGTAGCTACTGTTAGTTGGTATTGTTGTTGTTATTGTTGTTTTTGGCTTAAAAGATGTCTAAAGAACCTGTTACGGAGTCGAGACAATCTGGTTTTAAAAAGTGTGATTCATGCACCCAGAAAATGTCTCTATAACAGATGGACACATAAGTTGTGTGTATTGTCTAGGAGCAGTCCATCTTCAGGACTCTTGCTCCATTTGTCATGCCTTTAGTGCAAGGGTTTTGCAGGGGAGGAAAAACAAACTCATTTTGAGGGGTTTGTTGAAAGGCCCTTTTGAAGAAGATAATCAGGCCTCAAAGCTCCGGTGTTTGAGCCGTCAACCAGTCAAAAAGACACAGTAACTGCGGATCAGAAGGTTCTCTGTTCTGACCAATCTGGCCCTCCCCTCGGTTCCATCTGAGTCTTTGGAACCATTGCGGAGCCGAAAAAGGAGTCAGTTACTTTCATTGGAGCCATTACAATTGGTGCCGCAATCTCCTCTATTACAGTCTGTGGCAGGTAGTCACAGGTCATTGACCCAGTCCTCTTAGTCCTCCAGGTTATCGGAGAATCACGTGGAGTGGGTGGTGAAGATTGCTGTGGACGTAGGCCCTAGCAGAAATTCTTTCGAGCCCAGCCCATTGGATCATGGAGCCGACCAGTGTATCTCAGATACCATCTCATCCTCCGCCAACTCGATTGCGTTCAGAGCCAGTGTCAGGAAGACATTGTGCTGGAACCGGCGGAGCCAGTAACCAGTCATGATATCTCAGCTCTGACATCTGCTCCAATCTCATCGATGCTGTCTTTCATCAAGGGATCTGGGAGCTGACACTCCCTGGTCAGCTCCGGGGGGGGGGGTGGAAGAGTTAAATCGGACCCTTGTCAGAATTGACTATCTCACTCGGCGATTCAGCTCAGGTGAGTTCAGCTTCCACATCAGCCTTGGAGCCACCCTCCTTGGCACCTGGGGGATCCCCTGGTCCTTTAGGACTGGAGTCTCTCTCTCGCCCCAGGACCATGGTACCTTCGAGGTGATGCGGAGTGTGCTCTCCACTGAGTCTGCTTCACCTTCAGCTCCAGCCACTCATCCCCCTAAAGGGCCAGCATCTTCTGCTTCATCATCCCTCCATCAGCCCCAGAGTAGAGAGTCAGTGCCCCAGGAAACCCCAATGGCTGGAACCTCCTGTTCCAACACCTCCCCGGAATATCCCCCCTGAGGAGGTCCCTCAGAAGAAACTGTGTAAGAGGAACCACATAGTCTCCTCTGAGTCTGTCACCTCTGATACCGACTTAAAGGATTCGGAAGCGTCCCCACGGTCACTTTCTGAGGATGTCTGTTCAGACATCCTTGAGATCCTTAAGCAGAGGGGCGGCTGGAAATTCCTCTCCCCTTCTGAGGATGAGTCTGTATACCTGGAGTCATTTGGCTGTCGCCCCTCCACCTCTTGGGTGTCTCTGCCCTTCGACCCACTCCTGGGTGTTGTGAGTCGGAAGGTGTGGGACACACCCGAGTCGATGGACCCCGTTCCGAGGAGACCAAATAAATTCATTACTGCCCCAGAGGATAGACAGGATTTAACAAAGGGAGTTCCAGTAGATGCGGTAGTGGTGGCGGCGGCCACAAAGAAGGAGTTAGCTGAAACTTTTGCATCTGTCCATCCACCGAATAAGGAGTCTCATATGATAGACAGATATGGGAAGCGTATGTTCTCCCCAGTGGCCTTTACTTTATGGTTGCTGAATTACTTATCACATTTTACCCAACTCCAGAGGGATCTCCTGAAAGAGCTGGGAGATGCCCTACAAGGTGCTACAGCCCCAGCTGGCAACCTTAACTTCTATAACTTCTATCACAAACTCCTCCATGCACCTCATTTCCTTTGTAGCCTATGGAGGGAGCAGGGCAGCAGGCACAGGAATAGCTCTTAGGAGACATTCCTGGATGCGCCTTTGAGAGTTTGCTGAACCCTTCAGATCTTCCTTTACTGATGCCCCATTTGATGGCTCATCCTTGTTCGGGCAAAAAGTAATAGAGACTCTCGCCAAGAGCCAGCAGGATGGCAAGACTCTATCTGCCGGAGTGCGTTTTTCTGCCCCTACCAGACCTTATCCTAAAGGTCAAAAGAGTGGAAGTCAAAAGGAGCCTTGCCAGATGCTCATGGTGATCCTTCCCCCAGGAGCAGAGGGGGGAATAACAATGGAAGACCCATCCACGCAGCGGGGGGGGGGTCTGCAGAACCAGGGCGACAGAGATACCTTCTCTAATTGGCCCTTCCAGTGCCCCTGAAAGGAATCCTGACTGTCCACCTCTGGAGGCAGTCAGGGGAAGAATATCTCTGTACCCAGAAGCCTGGCTGAAATTGACTCAAGACAAATGGGTACAGTCCATTATATCCAGGGGATACAACATTCCTTTCCACTGCTTGCCTCATCCATCAAAGTCCATCCCAGACATTCCACCCAGTCAAAGGGATCAAGCAACCCTAGAAATTAAAAAAAAAAAAAGAGTCAACCATGAAGTCCCCGCAGACCAGATCAGATCCAGAATTTACTCAAGGTTCTTTTTAGTTCCAAAAAAGACAGGGGACTGGAGGCCAATATTGGATCTCAGCAGACTAAACAAGTCGGTAAGGAAGGCAAAGTTTCGGATGTTAACACTGCAGTCTATACTCCCTTTTCTGGGACAAGACAATTGGATGTGCTCTTTAGATCTTCAGGATGCATACTACCACATAAAGATGGACAGGCGCTCCAGAAGATTTCTACTCTTCCAGCTGGGAGCCAGTCAGTTTTGGTCTCACTACAGCCCCCCAGAGTGTTAACCAAATGCATGGCAGTAGTCACAGCTGATCTGAAACGTCAAGGATTCCAGGTGTTTCCATATTTAGATGACTGGCTCTTGACTGCCACCACCAAGCACCTACTAATCAGAGTGAGGGACTCCACCATCCATCTCTGCTCAGATCTATGCATTACTATAAATACAGAAAAGTCTGCCTTGTTGCCATCACATCGTATTACCTTTATAGGTACAGATTTAAACACAAATGATATGCTAGCAAAACTGCCTCAAGATAGAATACAAACGCTACACAGATCTATTCTAATCAAAAAGAAAAAGGGATAAGCAAAATTCGTTCTCAAGGTCCTAGGCTCAATGGCAGCAACAATAACACTAGTCCCACTAGCATGACTACACATGTGGATGTTACAATGGCTGTTCTTCGCTCAGTGGTCCATACAGGAGTTACCCATGTCTCATAAGATTCTCATTACACATGCCTGCCAGAAAGACCTACTTTGGTGGCTTCAGTCCACTCAGGTAACAATGGGCAGACCATTCTACAGTAACCACGGACACGTCCCAGATGGGGGGGGGGGCATTATCTGGGACAGACTGTCCAAGGAGTTTGGAAAGATCACGAGTATCATTTGCACCAAAGTGTCCTAGAGATGAGAGCAGTGCTTCTGGCATTGCAAGCATTTCAAAACTCTCTTCCCATGGGGACTGTTGCAATTCAGACAGACAATATGTCAGTGGTATGCTACATCAACAAACAGAGGGGAACCAGATCCTATCCCCTATGTCAAGAGGCCCAGAGAGTTTGGCAATGGGCAGTTTCTTCTCAATGCTTTCTGATGGCAAAGCACATCCCGGGGAAATCCAGTGTAATAGCAGACAGGCGAAGCAGAGCTATTGCTTCGGCGCCGATAATTCCCCTCTTGCCTGTGTCGAAACTGGAATCCTCAGTACCGACCTTTACTACACCACGGACCCGGTACTCCCCATCTCTGGATCCGTTTGCTGGACAAGCCTTTAGCCCCTTCTTGGACTGACCTGACTCTCCCTCAGGTGTGTCGGCAAGGTCCACCAGGAGCCTATCTGAGTTGGATGTGGTGCGCCTCTTTGATCAGCTGCTGACAGCCAGGGGGATTACAAGTTTTCCTAGAACCCACCCCACTCTGGGTTTTGGGTCCATTGCCCCTGTGACTCCCTCATATTCTCCTCCCTTGGACACTTCGGATCCAAGGCCCATAGCTCCGATGTCTGTGGGAGGACCCCTTTCCTCGGCGCCGACAGTGACCTTGTCTGAGGCCTCTTTGGGTGTCAGTTCCTTCAGAACCAACCCTTCCTCAATCTCATGCTTGGGGGTGGAACCCTCGGTTCCGGGTATGGCTCCGGTTGCTTCGCCGGCTCCGTCTTCAGATCTGAGTGTGACTCCCGCCCCGGTTTTTCTTGAGGCTCTGTCCCTAGGAGCGGGCCATGTGGAGCAGGGTGTGACTCCGGTTCCGAGATTGTCTTCCTCGGTTCTGGGCTCATGAGACTACTACAATGACTCCTTTTGTCCCAGTGGGTATCCAACCTTCATCCTCTGAGCTCTTGAGATCCTCATCACCAACTCCTGCAAACAAGATCTACTATGATGGATGAGGACAGATGAAAATCTTTGGTGTTGCCCCTTCCAGACTCATCAACCAAATGCCACAGTGACCATAGATGCTTCCCTGATAGGGTGGGGGGGCACTTCCAGGGAAAGACAGTCGAAGGTACGTGGTCCAGCCTAGAGGTCAACTTGCATATCAATGTCCTGGAGTTGAGATGTGCTGTTAGCATTGCAGGCACTTCATCTGCTCCTTCCATCGGGAACGACTGCAGTCCAGTCGGACAATATGTCCGTCATCTGGTACATAAACAGAGAGGGACCAAATCCTTCCCCATATGTTGCGAGGCCATGAGAATTTGGCATTGGGCAATAGCTTCCAACCACTTTCTAATCACAACGCATATCCCGGGGGGCTCCAATGTGATTGCGGACAGGCTGAGCAGATGCATCCTCCATCCACATGAGTGGTCTCTCAACTCAAACATGACAGCAGAAATCTTCAGCTGTTGGGACCAGCCTTGCTGCGATCTTTTTACTTCCTCATCAAACAAAAATGCAGCAGCTAATTCGCCCTCTTTCCCCCAGACAGGGAGTCACCGAGAGATGCTTTGACTCACGATTGGCCCACGGGTCTCCTCTATGCTTATCCTTTGATACCCCTGATACCCCTTTTTCTAAGGAAAGCTATTCAGTTGAGATGCAAAGTAATCCTTATTTCCCCTTTCTGGCCTCGTCAAGTGTGGATGTTCATCATGTTACACTGCTGCAGTCATCACACTTGGGTTATCTTGCCATCAGGCGGTCCCGCAGTCGGCCAGAGTTCCGAAGTCTTGGTCCGGCGTCGGTTGCTGTCGCTTCTTCCCTGATGTCAGTGCACCAGGGGTATACAAGAGGCATCCAATGCCATTTTCTTCAGTCTTTCTTGCCGCGCGGTGCCCAAAGCAGAAGCAGTTCGCAAGTGCCGGTCGGCCGACTCCTGAGATTTCAAATCGAATTTCAGACCGAAGTCTTCAATAAAGCTAAGTACCCCGTTGGGGAACCTTTTCTTGCCTCAGTCCGATGTCAGAAAAAGTTAACAACTGCATTTCTTGTGGGAAGCAAATACCTCATAAGGACTTTCATTCTTATTGTATTCCTTGCCTAGGCCCAGACCACGACGTCACAGGTTGTCTGTTTTGTGCTAGGTTTAATAAACGAACTATCAAACGTCGGTTTGATTTTGCCTGACATTTCTTTGGTAGGAAATTTAATTATACCATGCCGTCGGAGCAACTGATGACCGGCATGCATAAAAAACGCAAGGATAAGGACAGGCAGCTAGACCCAAACCAGACTCCGAGGCCTCTGCTGGGCCTGTCGCCGGTTCTCCGGTTTTCAGTGAGGCGCCTATGCAGCCCCTGACGACCGCTGATTTAGAACCCCAGACGGCTTCTGATTCATAAGCGGAGAGTACTAGGCCGGCGCAGACTTCTTCTTTAGGCCCTTCCGACTCCAGAGCAGAAGGAGATTCCGGTGCAGTAGAAACGCCGTCGGTTGCAGAAGGTGTCTTCAGACCGACTACACTCACCATTAAATGTTATGCTAAGCTAAAAACTCCTTTAAAAACAAAAAAGACTGCACATCGGTCTCCGGTACAAGGCCCCATGCCTAAGAAACAGATGCTTAAGATGGCCGAAGATTTAATTACCCTAATCAGGGGTTCCCATCCCCCTCCTGATAAAAGGCCAAGACAAGAGGAGGATTATGCTTCCTCTGACCAGGTATCTATTTCCTCAGAGGAACAGGAATACTCTTTTCCCCCTTATGAAGATTCTGATGCTGAAGAGTCTATTCCCTCAGCATCTCCCCCAGAAGACTACTCCTTTGGGGAAACTTTACATACCATGAGGGAACATTTCCACTGGGAATACCAGGATTACTCTGATTCTAAGAAAAGACTCCGAGAGTTCCTTTTACTACCCTAGCACAGACCACTTGCTATACCACCCGTGTTGGACATTGTGGGTGATGTTTACTTAGAATCTAGCCTTAACCCAGACTCTCTACCTCCAGCTCCAGCCAAACCAGACAGATACTACAGAGTCCCTGACTCACACAAATTCCTATATAAAAGCCCTGTTGCTGACCCAGAAACCATTTCCCAGGGTCCCAAAGGGGTTAAGGCCTCTATTGCTAAAAGTCCTGTACCCTCTGAAAGGGATTCCAAAGCACTAGATAGATGGGGAAAGAAAGTATACACCTCAGCTACTCTAGCTATGAGGGCCTTAAATTGCCAGTTTTACATGCTGAAATGTCAGCAATTCCTGATGTCCCATTTAAAACAAAAAATGACCACACATTCAGAGCAGCCTGATTTCAAGGAAATGCAGGATTTGTTGCATGCAGCTTAACAGGTGGGCAAACATACTTTACAATGTGGATTTGATTCATTGGAAGCTTCCTGTAGAGCAGCAGTGACTGGGTCTGTCATACGTAGACATGCTTGGTTAAAAGAACAAACCCTGCCTGATCATGTTAAAGCAAAGCTATTGGATGCACCTTTACAGCAGGATGTTTTATTTGGTGTAAAAACAGAAGAGGTTTTAAAGAAAATGGAGGATAAGGCAAAATCTATGCAGACGGTCAAGGATTTTTTGCAGGTTCAACCCCCTCGTTTCAGCAGAAATTGACCAACAAAAAACTGGTCCTTTCCAGCTTCTGACAGACCACAGAGGGGCAAATACAGATGCCCAAGAAGTTGAGGTCAGTCACAAGGCCCTTACAAACCTCGCCAATGGGGTGCCGCTATCCAGAAAGGAGCAGAAGACAGGCCCCAAGCTCACAGAAGACAAACACAATGACTTAACCCTCAGACTGCCAAGCAAATCTCTCTTGGCAGCTCCCTTGGGAGGAAAATTAGCACTTTTTGCAGACAACTGGCACATCATCACAAAAGACAAATGGGTCCTAAACATTGTCTCACAATGATACAGATTCCACTTTCACACCTTGCCAAGGATAAAAGGAATGCCAAACCTGCCACCAAATCAATGGGCAGAGGCGCAAAAACAAATTACAGCTCTCATGGACATGAGAGCCATTCAACAGGTACCTACACAGGAGCAAGGACAAGGATTTTACTCAAGACTCTTTCTAGTCCCCAGAAAGGACAAAGCCTGGAGACCCATTCTGGACCTTTCAATTCTAAACACTTACCTGAAAGTACCCAAATTCAAGATGCTAACACTATAGCAGCTTCTTCCCTTGCTAGGCAAGAAGACTTGGCTAGTAACGTTGGACCTCAAGGAGGCATACCTGCATGTCCCTATCAGACAAAATTGCAGAAGATACCTCCAATTTATTGCAGGTTCAACGCATTATCAATTCTCTGCACTGCCCTTTAGCTTATCTACTGCGCCCAGGGTCTTCACAAAATACCTGGCACCAGTAATTTCATACTGCAGACAAAGAGGAATTCAAATATACCCATACCTGGACGACTGCCTTATTCAAGCAGAAAGCAAGGACATTCTTTTAAAGCATCTGGCGTTTGTCAAACACCTTCTAAGTTGCCTAGGGTACACAGTAAACGAAAAGAAATCAAAACTAGTGCCCTCACAAAACATAATATTCCTGGGTGCCAGCTTGAAAACAATGGCCCAGATGGCTTATCTCATGCCAGACAAGCAACAACAGCTGACTCAATACTTCAAAATGATGGCAACAAAGACCCAACTCCCTGCAAGAAAAATTCTGCAGGCCTTGGGATTCATGGCATCTTGCATACTCCTAATACCATTTGCAAAACTGCATATGAGGAAATTACAATGGTACCTGAAAAGCGTATGGACTCAGCACAGCCACAGCTTGGAAACAATGATACCACTCATTCCCTGCCTTCAACAGGAGTTTCTATGTTGGGCACAGGCATGTCACCAACAAGAGTCAGCCTTTTACCTTACCCACAGCCAGGCAAACCATAACAACAGATGCATCGGACTATGCCTGTGGAGCACACATGGCAGGACAGTGCATTCAGGACAAATACATCTGCATATCAATCAAAAAGAAATGCTAGCTGTACAGAATGCCCTAACAGCTTTCAAGAACCTCTTACATCCAGGACAACTCCTAATAAAGATGGACAATACCATAGTAATGTGGTACATAAACAAGCAAGGGGGCACACACTCCTACCCCCTATGCAGGCAAGCAATGACCTTGTGGAACATGGCACTGACTTACCAAGTTCAACTACAAGCACAATTCCTGCCAGGAAAGACAAACACATTGGCAGACGACCTAAGCAGAAACATGATGGATCCCCACGAGTGGAAACTAGATCCACAGGTATTTGCAATGATAACTCATAAATGGGGATGCCCAGACATAGATCTGTTTGCCAATCCCCAAAACTACCAACTTCGAAAATTTTGCACAAGGACATTCCACCCACTAGCTTGGAAAGTGGACGCCCTCTCATTCAGTTGGAAAACATTAATGGTGTATGCCTTTACTCCTCTGCCTCTTCTAGCAAAAGTGCTGCTGAAAGTCAGATTAGAGAGGCCACAAATGATACTCGTTGCTCCAGAATGGCCACGCCAACACTGGTATCCAATACTCAGGAACATGGCCTACGGCCCACCATGGATTTTACCCCAAATTCCTCACCTACTCACTCAGCAAAACAATCAGATTCTGCACAGCCAGCTCAAAACTTTAAATCTGGCTGCATGGCAAATTACCTAAACAACTAGCCAACACCTCTATCTAAAGCTGTTTTGGATGTCATTCTGGATGCCAGGAGGCCCAGCACCAAGAAAGCCTATTCAGACAAATGGAAAAGATTTTAATCTCCTTGTTCCAAACCTTCCTCAGATTCTACAATATTTAACTGAGATGTTGCACAAAGGACTTTCTTTTTCATCTATTAACATCCACGCCTCAGCAATTTCAGCTCACTACAACACGGATCTTCCTTTATTTTCACATCCATTCCTAAGACAGTACCTCAGAGGGGCTAAGAACATAAGACCGCCCAGGAGAGCACCAACACCAACTTGGGATCTCAACTTTGTTCTGGAAAATCTTACACTGCCGCCCTTTGAACCAGCTATCTCAGCTGATTTAAAGTTTCTATCATGGAAGACTGCCCTGCTACTAGCAATAACTTCACCTAGAAGAGTCTCAGAGCTTCAGGCCCTAATGGCAGTGGAGCCTTTCCTCATTTTTCATCAAGACAGAGTCTCTCTACGAACTATCCTTCCTTTATGCCAAAGGTGGTATCCAGTGTGGCCCTAAACCAAACCATTCATTTACCCACCTTTTTCCCAAACCCCCAGAACAAAGGAGAAAGACTCCTGCACTCTTTGGATATTCACAGGCAATTACGTTACTACTTGGACAAGACTAAGGCTTTCAGAAAATCTGACCAGCTCTTTGTATCCTATGCTGCAGGATCACAAGGAAAAGCTATCTCAAAACAGACCATTTCAAAATGGATAGGACATTGTATACGTTTCTGCTACACACATCATGGGAAACCGGTACCTGCTAGCATTAGGTGCCACTCCACCAGGGCTACAGCTGCATCAGCAGCCTTTCTCAGGGGGGTTCCAACCAAGGATATTTTGGAAACTGCAACTTGGAGTTCAGTGCATACCTTCACCAAACACTACCACTTACCTCTATACTCTAAGACTAGAGCTGGCTTTGCCACTGCAGTTCTGCAGGGCCTACTAGCTTCTCCAAACCCTGTTTAACTCCACCACCCATCCTTAGCTTTGGGATTCAACCCAAGTGTGATGACTGCAGCAGTGTAACACGATGAACATAGTACAGTTTTGTACCTACCATAAATGTAGATGTTCGAGTGTTCACACTGCTGCAGTCCAGATTACCCTCCCTCCATCCCCTCTGAACTAGCTGAACTTCTCTATACCTTTCTATCTGATACAACCTTTGTGGTGTATTGACTTGTAACTGAAGGTATTCTTTGTATTTTTGGCAAAATGTATTGCCCGCCTACTGGGGGCACCTGACATCTGGGGCAAGAAAAACTGAAGAAAATGGCGTTGGATGCCTCTTATATACCCCTGGCGCACTGACGTCAGGGAAGAAGCGACAGCAACCAACGCCAGACCAAGACTTTGGAACTCTGGCCGACTGCGAGACCGCCTGACGGCAGGATAACCCGTGTGTGATGACTGCAGCAGTGTGAACACTCGAACATCTACATTTGTGGTAGGTACAAAACTGTACTTTTCCCTTCCTCCAACCTTACCTGTTACAACCTCCTTGGATTCTGGACACTCGTCAGGACCTAATATCTCACCCACAAGGGCTGACTCCCCCAAATCTATCCACTCTCATGCTGACAGCTTGGCTTCTCCACTTCTGTTAGTTGCCAGGCAGGAAACCCTTTCCTCATCTGCCCGAGATATTATCCTGGCCTCCCATAAACTATTCACCAGAAAACATTACAGAGACAAATGGAAAAGATTCGCTATCTGGTCACATAATCAGAAGCTAAATCCTTTTTCAACTCCTACAGCTGCTATTCTTCACTATCTTTCTGAGTTGTTTGACAATGGGGCATCAGCTTCCACCCTTCGAGTCCATTTAGCAGCTATTTCCAATTTCCATAATGGTTCAGATGGAGTCCCTCTTATTTCCACCTGACTGTGCAAGACTTTTCTCAAGGGAATTTTCCATAGCAGACCTCCTATCAGGCAGCCTGTGGAGGCACGGAATCTCTCCCGGGTTCTCTAGTCTCTCTCTATCTCCCTTTGAGCCTGCTGTGACGTGATCTAAAATTCCTGTCATGGAAGTCCCTGTTTTTGGTGGCGGGCACATCAGCCAGACCGATATCTGAGCTACAAGCCTTATGCATCAAGAACCCGTATCTGATCTTCCATAAGGACAGAGTATCACTTCATACTAATCCATCCTTTCTCCCCAAGGTGGTTTCCGACTTCTCTATTAACCAGTCCATTGAGCTCCCTGTATTTTTTCCAAATTATTCAAACAAGGGAGAATACTGCCTGCATTTATTGGATGTTCATAGACAACTACGTTTCTACCTGGACAGAACAAAGTCCTTTTGCAAGTTGGACCAACTTTTCATTTCCTTCTGTGGTCCTAGAATGGGGTGTGCTGTATCTAAAGTTACTTTGTCAAAATGGCTCAGAGATTGCATTACCTTCTCATATTTTCTTATGAATGAATCTAAGCCTGCTCAAATCAAAGCTCACTCAACTAGGGCTATCGCAGCTTCTGTTGCCTTTCACTCCAGGGCTTCCATGGATGACATCTGTGCAGCAGCCAAGCATTACAAATTGGATCTGGTGTCCAGGGGAAGAGCAGCCTTCAACTCAATGGTTCTCAGGAATGTTCTTCCATAAGGGCCACCCAGGTTCTCCAAGTAGCTTGGGATTCTGTCCCATCAGTGATGAATAGGAAGAAGATTAACAACTTCAGATACAGAGGTTATGTCTTACCATAACATTCCATCTGAGTTGTTGATCTTCTTCCAGTCATCACACCCTCCCACCTTCCCCCACCAAAGGCTCCTGGTGGATCTTCTGGGTCCTTGTGGTGTTTCAGGGGTTTCTGTGCAGCGATAGCCTCTGTCTTTTTGTTTCTTCTATATGTTGCATGCAAACTCAATCTGAGGTAACTGGGAGAAGGACACTGTGGGTAGCAGCTTAGCTCAAGAGGTTTTGGTGTGTGCAAGCTTGGTATTAGGCCGACTTGGTTCTGAGGGCTCGGAACCGAACCCATCAGTGATGACTGGAAGAAGATCAACAACTCAGATGGAAAGTTATGGTAAGACATAACTTCTTTTTTTCACAAATGGAGCCAGCCTTGCTGCGACCTTTTTGCCACTCCATTTAATGCCAAATGGAGCAACTACTTTGCCCTCATTTCCCCTCCGGGAGAGTCACCAAGGGTTGCACTCATCCACGATTGGCTTTATGCTTTTCCCCCATTTCCATTGATTCCGAAGGTTATTCAGAAAGCCAAGTCATTGAGTCACAGTTTTTCTCATTGCTCCTTATTGGCCTTGTCAGATTTGGTTTCCCTTCCTTTGGCCCCACCTTCAGGAGGACCCGTGGATCCTGGACCCAGTGCCGGATCTTCTGACGCATCCGTCTGGAATGCTCCATCCTGCTCTTCAGAGCCTCAAGCTGAAGACTTGGTTACTCCACTTCCAATCTTAGCCAGGCTTCCAGAATTATCCCCTGCAGTATGTCACATTCTGGTTTCCCCACACAAAAAGATGACTAGGAAACTTTACGCAAGCAAATGGAAGAGGTTCTCTTGTTGAGTGGACAAAAAACTTAGATCCCTTTACAGCCCCTATACCTTCAATTTTGGAATTTCTAACAGAAGTCTTTAATCAAGAAGCAGCGGCGGCCACTATTCGAGTATAATTAGCCGCTATATCAAATTATCATGTGGGAAACCTCAGAGCCAATGTAATGTCCCATAGATTATGCAAAGCTTTCCTCAAGGGTACCTTTCTGTTAAGACCACCCTTAAGAGAACCTCCTCCCCCATGGGATCTAAATTTAGTATTATCATCTCTGATCCTTCCTCCTTTCAAACCAGCTTCCTCTTGTGCACTAAACTTTTTATCTTGGAAAATAGTCTTTCTAACAGCAATTACTTCAGCTAGGAGAGTTTCAGAATTGCAGGCTTTGTCTATTCGTCCTCCATATTTAATTTTTGACAAAGATAGAGTTTCCCTCAGAACAAATCCTTCCTTCTTACCAAAGGTTTTTCTGAAGCAAATTTAAACCGATCTATAGAATTGCCTGTGTTTTTTCCTAACTATGGCAACAAGGCAGAATGTAAGCTTCACCAATTGTATGCGCATAGACAATTGCATTTGTAATGGCACAGGACCAAAGATATCAGAAAGTCAGAGCAGTTGTTTGTTTCCTATGCAGAAAACAAAAAAGGATTGGCAGTCTCAAAAGTTACCTTGTCCAAATGGCTTACTGAGACTATCACTTATGTCTACAATTCTCATAATAAAGAACTGCCAGGGAGAATAAAAGGACATTCAACTAGAGCGGTGTCTACCTCCATTGCCTTTCAATCCAGACTTCAATTGGACTCAGTTTGTGCTGCTGCTACATGGGTTAATCATCACACCTTTATTTTTCATTACAAAGTAGACATGGCTGCTACATGGGTTAATCATCACACCTTTATGTTTCATTACAAAGTAGACGTGGCCTCCCAGAACAGGGCATCCTTTGATTCCACTGTCCTGAAGAGTTTATTCCCTTGAGCCACCCAAGAAGAAGGTGCTGGGGACTCTGTCCCAACCAGCAAGAATGAAGGCGAGATAGGACAACGTAACATAAAGAAGTTATGTACTCACCATAACGTTCCATTTTTATTGTCCAGTGTCTCACCTTCATTCTTGCATCCCACCCATCCATCCCCCCTCCTGTCAGATCTAGAGGACTTTAAAATTGGCAAATATGGTCTGAGTCCTTTCCTGCCTCCTCCTCTATAACTAATATATTTCAAAAATTTCCTTTCTGTATGTAAGCATACTCTAGGGAGTACTCTCTCAAACGAGATCAGGGGAACAGCCGCTAAGCATCATGGGATAGGTTGTAGCCTTGAGCCAGTTGAAGCTCTTCGCTTTGGTAATCGTCTGAGTCGGAGCCAAGGTTCGTCTCTGAACCCAACCAGAAATCAAGGTGGGATACTGGACAACAAACATGGAACGTTATGGTGAGTACATAACTTCTTTTTTCCCTGACTAGAAACTGCCATTTGTGGTTTTAGGTCTTTGATGTATAATGATCGACGTTTAGTTATTCGACCACATAATATAGACCCTATTTCTGGTATATTAAAAGGGATAGTAGAATATTCTTCATTCTGTTACTCTGTTGTCATATATAAATCTGATCTGGGTATATCATATCAGTCCTCACTAACAGAATATTCCTCTGTATCTTAATGTCTTTTTCCTATTTTTTAATTTCCATTTTCTGCTTCAGATGCTCATTTTACTCTTGCAGTGTGGGGATGTTAATTACAGACTATGCATTTCTGTCCCCAATAATTGCAACTTCCCCATATTTAAAGTTGTACTTTCTGTGCAGGAAGCATCGTTAACAAATTAGACTTTGCAAGCTTCCTGGCCAGACATACTCACCTAACTTTGCAGCTGTAACTAAATCTCGAGTTAAGGACAACTCTCCGAATACTGGACACATCACCCCTCCCTTTGTCTGTCAGTACTTATTAATCCTTTAACTTGGCACAATTACTGGGGACTAAATCTACTTTTGAAGAAGAGCTAGTCATTTGATCATCTTCCAGAAAAAATAGTCACTGGTTAATCTCTGCTATAGACTCTTGACAGCTCACTTGAAAGTATAGCAGCTGTAGCCTGATTTCTCCCTTAGGCCACATGTGATCCTTCTTTATTCTACTCTACACCCCATAAAGTCACTGTACCCTGCTTTTCCTTTCCCAGTAGTCCAGTTTTGTTTCCATCCAGCAAGCCATCCTGTGCACATGGTCTTGTCAAGTTGTCCTTCTCTACAATGTCTGCAGCTTTTAATACCAACACCAGATGTTCATCGTGTTTCACTGTTGCAGTCATTACAATTGGGTTATCCTGCTGGCAGGCTACACACAGTCAGCCTGAGTTCCAAAGTCTAGGTCTGGCATCGGTTGCTGTCGCCTCCTCCCTGATGTCAGTGCGCCAGGGGTATAAAAGATGCAGCCAACGCCATTTTCTTCAGTCTTTCTTGCTGTGCGGTGCCCGAAGCAAAAACAGTTCGCAAGTGCCGGTCGGCCGACTCCTAAGATTTTCAAATTCAAATTTCAGATCTGAAGTCTTCATTAAAGCTAAGTACCCCGTTGGGGAAACTTTTTTCTTGCTCCAGACCAATGTCGGAAAAAGTTAATAATTGTATTTCTTGTGAGAAGCAAATACCTCATAAGGATTTTTATTCTTACTGTATTCCTTGCCTAGGCCCTGACCACGACGTTGCTAGCTGTCGGTTTTGTGCTAGATTTAACCAACACACTATTAAGCATCGGTACAATTTTGCATTTCATTATTTTGGCAGAAGATTTAACTATATAATGCCTTTGGAGCAACCGACTACTGGAGTTTATAAAAAGCGCAAAGAAAAGGACAGGCACCCGAGGTCCAAAACCGACGACGAGACCTCCGCTAGGCCAGTCGCCGGTTCGCCGGTTCTCAGTGAGGTGCTTCCGCAGCCCCTGGCATCCGCTACCTCAGAGCCACAGGCCACTTCCAACTCCCACGTGGAGCCGACTGGGTCTCTGGATACTCAAGGTATTGGACACTCGGAAATCATTCCCTCAGATGGGTCCGGAGCCGCTGAGCAGGCATCGGCTTCTGAGGGTGTCTTCAGACCTACACAGTTATATATTAAACCATCTTCAGCTTCAAAGACTAAATCAGCTCTAAAGACAAAGAAACAAGTACAGCATTCTCCTACTCAGACTACAATGCCTAAAAAAGAGATGCTTAAAATGGCCGAAGATCTAATTACTTTGATCAGGGGTTCCCATCCCCTCCTGATAAGGGGCCTAGGCAAGAGACAGAATATGATTCCTCTGATCAGGTTTCTGTTTCCTCTGATTCCTCTTCTGAACAGGATTATTCCGTTCCTCCATATGAGGATTCTGATGCTGAAGAATCCATTCCTTCAGCCTCTCCTCCTGAGGATTATTCTTTTGGGGAAACGCTGCATACCATGAGGGAGCATTTCCACTGGGAAAGCCAAGATTACTCAGAATCTAAGAAAAGACTCAGAGACTTTCTACTATTACCTCAGCACAGACCCCTTGCTATTCCACCTGTTCTAGACATTGTAGATGATGTATTTTCAGAGTCCAGCCTGTCCCCAGACTCTTTACCTCCTGCACCTGCTAAGCCTGACAGATACTACAGGGTCCCAGATTCTCATAAATTCCTATATAAAAACCCCGCTGCTGACCCAGAAACTATATCTCAGGGTCCCAAAGGGGTCAAAGCTTCCACTGCTAAAAACCCTGTCCCCTCTGATAGGGATTCTAGGGCACTGGACAGATGGGGGGGAAAAGTGTGCACTTCTGCTACCTTGGCTGTAAGAGCTTTAAATTGTCAGTTTCATATGCTTAAATATCAGCAATACTTAATGTCACTGCTTAAACAGAAAATGTTGACAAATTCTGAATGTTCAGAGAACAAGGAAATGCAGGATTTATTGCATACAATTGAACAAGTGGGAAAGCATACTTTGCAATGTGGCTATGATTCACTGGAGGCCTCTTGCAGGGCCGCTGTTACAGGTTCTGTTATTAGAAGGCATGCTTGGTTAAAGGAACAGAATCTACCTGATTATGGTAAAGCAAAATTATTAGATGCCCCATTACAACATGATACCTTGTTTGGTGCTAAAGCAGAAGAGGTGTTGAAGAAAATGGAGGATAAAGCAAAATCTATGCAGACAGTTAAGGATTTTTTACAGGTACAGCCACCCAGATTTAGCAGGAACTGGCCTTCCAAAAACTGGTCCTTTCCAGCATCAGACAGGCCACAAAGAGGCAGATACAGACATCCCAGAGGCAAAGCTCAGCCCCAAGGCTCATACAGGCCTAAACAATGGGGTGCTCCTACCTCCAAAAGTGGAGAAGACAAATCACAACCTTACAGGAAACAGTCCCAATGACTTTCCTCTGCCAGATCCAAGCACTTTTCTTTTGGCAGCCCCCTTAGGGGGAAAACTAGCACTTTTCTCACAAAAGTGGCAAAAGATTACCCAAGACAAATGTGTCTTGAACATAGTGTCACAGGGCTACAGGTTCCATTTTCACACCCTACCAAGGGCAAAAGGTATGCCAGACCTGCCACACAATCAATGGGCAGAGGCACAAAAGCAAATTATAGCCCTCATGGACATGAGGGCCATTCAACAAGTACCACAACAAGAGCAGGGGCAAGGATTTTACTCAAGACCTTTCTTGGTGCCCAGAAAGGACAAAACCTGGAGACCAATACTGGACCTGTCTATACTAAACACGTTTCTGGAGGTTCCAAAATTCAAGATGTTGACTCTACAGCAGCTACTGCCCATGCTGGGCAAGAAGGCTTGGCTCATAACTTTGGACCTAAAAGAGGCATACCTGCATGTCCCAATAAGACAATCTTGCAGAAGATACCTCAGATTCATAGCTGGCTCAATGCACTACCAATTCTCTGCACTGCCCCTTGGCTTATCTACTGCGCCCAGGGTCTTCACAAAATGCCTGACACCAGTAATTGCATTTTGCAGACAGAGGAATTCAAATATATCCCTACTTGGACGACTGCCTTATTCAAGCAGAGAACAAAGACATTCTTCTAAAGCATCTGGTGTTTGTAAAAAGATTACTAATTTGCCTAGGGTACACAGCAAACGAAAAGAAATCAAAATTAGTACCCACTCAAGAGATAATATTCCTGGGTGCAAGCTTACATACAACTGCCCAGATGGCTTATCTCACGCCAGACAAACAAAGACAACTGACTTCTTTCTTCAAAAAGTTGGCAACAAAGACCCAGTTATCTGCAAGGAAAATCCTGCAGGCCTTGGGCTTCATGGCATCCTGCATTCTACTAATTCCATATGCCAGACTGCATATGAGGAAACTACAATGGTATCTAAAAAGTGTTTGGACTCATCATTGCCACAGCCTGGAGACTGTAGTTACCCTTATTCCCTGCCTGCAACGGGAGTTTCAATGGTGGGCACAGGCCTGTCACCACAACAAGGGTCTGCCATTTACTTTACCACAGCCAGACAGACACTGACAATGGATGCATCAGATTATGCCTGGGGGGCACATATGGCAGGAAAATGTATTCAGGGCACATGGCTTGCAAACCAGATGCATGTTCATATCAATCAAAAAGAGATGCTAGCTGTTCAGAATGCCCTGACAGCTTTCAAGGACCTACTTCATCCAGGACAGTTACTGATAAAGATGGACAATACTACGGTCATGTGGTACATAAACAAGCAGGGAGGCACACATTCCTACCCCCCCTGCAGACAAGCAATGACCTTGTGGGACACAGCATTAAATTACCAAGTTCACCTGCAAGCACAATTCCTGCCAGGAAAAACAAATACTCTGGCAGACGAACTAAGCAGAAACCTCATGGATCCCCACGAGTGGAAACTGGATCCACAAGTCTTCAGCATGATAACAAGGAAATGGGGATGCCCAGACATAGATCTATTTGCCTCCCCTCACAACTGCCAATTACAGAGATTTTGCACAAGGATTTATCACAAACAAGCATGGAGAGTGGACGCCCTATCCTTCAGCTGGAAAAACCTAACAGTATACACCTTTCCTCCACTGCCTCTCCATCCCAAGGTACTCCTAAAGGTCAGACAAGAGAAGCCAAAAATGATACTGATTGCACCAGACTGGCCACGCCAGCACTGGTACCCAATCCTAAAGAGCTTGTCTCAAGACCCAGCATGGATATTGCCTCAAACTTCCCACTTGCTGACCCAACAATACAATCAGATCCTGCACAGTCAACTCAGGACCTTAACTCTGGCAACATGGCGGATAATGTAGCCATTCAGAAAACTCCTCTTTCAAAAGCTGTTATGGATGTTATCTTGGAGGCCAGGAGGCCCAGTACCAGAAAATCTTATGCAGAAAAATGGAAGAGATTCTGTGCTTGGAAACAGGAACAAGGCATTGACACGTATGTACTAAATATTCCTCAGATTTTACAATACCTGACTGAGATGCTGGACAAAGGCCTTTCCTTTTCTTCAATTAAGATTCATGCCTCTGCCATTTCAGCCCATTACAATACGGAACCTCCTATCTTTTCTCATCCTTTAATAAGGCAGTACCTCAGAGGGGCCAAAAACATAAGACTTCCAAGGAGAGCACCAATACCTGCATGGGACCTCAATTATGTCTTGGAAAAACTCACACTGCCTCCCTTTGAACCAGCCTCAACAGCTGATATAAAATTCTTATCCTGAAAAACAGCTCTGTTACTGGCAATAACCTCTGCAAGACGAGTGTCGGAGTTACAAGCACTCATGGCTGTGGAACCTTTTATCATTTTTCATCCAGACAGGGTTTCTCTGAGGACAAACCCAACATTTATGCCTAAGGTAGTGTCCAGTGTGGCCCTCAACCAAACCATTCACTTGCCTACCTTTTATCCAAACCCACAGAACAAGGGTGAGAAAATTCTGCATTCTTTGGACATACACAGGCAGCTACGGTTTTACTTGGACAGAACTAAAGCTTTCAGAAAGACTGGACAACTTTTAGTGTCATATGCTGCAGGATCACAAGGAAAGGCGATCTCAAAACAGACTATTTCTAAATGGATAGGTCATTGCATCCGTTTCTGCTATTCTCAGCATGTCAGTGCCTAAGGGCATTAGGCCTTATTCTACCAGAGCAGCAGCCACTTCAGCAGCCTTCCTCAGAGGAGTACCAACCAAACACATCTTAGAGGCTGCAACTTGGAGTTCAGTGCACACTTTTACAAGGCACTACCATTTACCCCTTTACTCTAAATCCAGAGCAGGCTTTGCCACTGCAGTGCTGCAGGGCCTCATAGCCTCTCCTAACCCTATTTAGCTCATCCACCCATACCCAGCTTTGGGATTCAACCCAAGAGTAATGACTGCAACAGTGAAACACGATGAACATAGTACAGTTGTGTACCTACCATAAATGTAGATGTTCAAGTGTATTCACTGTTGCAGTCCAGGATGTCCATCAAGGATGCATCTGCAGTCATAACATATGGGTTGTCCTGCCTCAGGCAGCCCTTCGGTCGGCCGGATTCCAAAGTCTGGGTTTGGCCTCAGCTGATGTCACACTTTCCCCGACATCAGAGCGTCTGGGGTATAAAAGCATCAGCCGACGCCATTTTCCTCAGTCTTTCTTGCCGCGTGGTGCCCGAAGCAGAAGCAGTTCGCAAGTGCCGGTCGGTCAGCTCCTGTGATTCAGCTACCGAAGACTTCGAAAAAGCTAAGTACCCCGTTGGGGACTCTTTCTTGCCTCAGCCGATGTCAGATAAAGTAAATAATTGTTTAACTTGTAGGAAACAAATACCTCATAAGGATTTCCACTCTTACTGCCTCCCTTGCTTAGGCCCAGACCACGACGTCTCAGCCTGTTCAGCCTGTGCTTCCTTCAACCGACGAACTCTTAGACATCGGTCGGAGTCTGCAGAGGAATTTTTGGGGCTACTTTGCATATAAGATGCCGTCGGAGACTCGACCGCATTTGGTGAAAAGCGGAAGGACAAGGACCGACACTGCGCCCGGTTTGGCTGAAACCACGGTTAGGCCTACGAGTGTCTCGGTTCGTCGAAACAGAGTCCTCGGTACTTCCTTTAACCGAATCCACTCAATCGACCACAGCGGCCCTGGAGGCCCCTGCTGAGTCGGCTACTGAGCTACCTACTGAAACCAGTGTCCAGGAAATGTCCGACACCATTCCTTTGGATAAGTCTACTCCTGCACGTGGTGCAGCCAGACCCCCTGCTTCCATGTCCATTAAGGCTTTTTCCAGGGCTAAAGCTGCTAAACTTGCTAAAGCTTTGCCTCCCAAGACTACCTCTCAGAGACCTTCTTCTAGTTCTCAGATCCTCAGCCTTGCAGAGGATCTTATCTCTTTAATTAGAGGTTCTCAGCCTCACCCGGACAGGGCTCTCAACCACCACCAGACAAAAGGCCCAGGACTGAGCCCTCTGACCAGCACTCTTCAGATGAGTCTACGGATGGATCTGTGTTGTCAGATCACCAGGAGGAGGCTTATTCGGCCTACGAGGATTCTGATGCTGAAGAATCTATCCCTTCGGCCTCCCCTCCTGAAGAGTTTTCTTTTGGTGAGACACTACACTCTATGAGAGAACATTTTCAATGGCAGGGTCAGGAATTTTCTGATTCTAGAAAGAGATTAAGGACCTTTTTACATTTACCTCAGCATAGGCCCTTAGCTATACCTCCTGTTTTGAATGTTATTGATGATGTGTACAATGATGTTAGTACAGCCCCTGATTCTCTCCCTCCAGCTCCTGCCAAACCTGATAGATACTACAGGGTCCTGGATTCTCATCTACATCTGTACAAGGCCCATTCTGCAGACCCAGATACTATTTCTCAGGGCCCAAAATGGGTTGCAGCTGCCACTGCCAAAAATCCTCTACCTTCTGAAAGGGAGTCTGGAGCTTTAGAGAGACGAGGAAAGAAGGTATATACTTCTGCAACTCTTTCCTTGAGGGCATTAAATTGTCAATTTCATATGATACAGTACCAAGAGTATTTGTTAGATGAATTGCATAAGAAGCTTTCCTCTTCTGAACCCCTTGACCGTAAATCCCTTCAGGATCTGGTACATAACTCACAGCAGGTTAGTAATCATTTTTTGCAGTGTGGTTATGATGCACTGGAAGCTTCATGTAGGTCAGCTATGACTGGGGCAGTTATTCGTAGGCATGCCTGGTTGAAGGAACAATCTTTACCAGACCATGTTAAAGCTAAACTCCTGGATGCTCCAATGGAAAAACAAAAATTATTTGGTTCCTCGGCTCAGGAGGTCTTAAAGAAGTTTGAAGAAAAGGCAAAATCTGTGCAAACAGTTAAGGACTTTCTGCAAGTACAACCACCGAGATTCAGCAGAAACTGGCCTACTAAGAATTGGTCCTTTCCAGACTCGGACAGATCCCAGAGGGGCAGGAACAGGCGTCCCAGAGGTAGAGGGCAAGCTAGAGGCTCCTACAGAGGCCGTCAGTGGCAACCTACCAACCAGAGAGGTAGTGCAGGAACAGCAACAACTACCACACCTGGACAGACTCAATGACTTTCCTTTGATTCCGCCGACCAGGGCTCAATTGGAAGCACCATTGGGCGGAAAGCTTTCTTTATTCTCAAAAAACTGGCATTACATTACAAGGGACACATGGACACTGCAAATAATAGACAAAGGATACAGGTTCCACTTCCACACTTTGCCAAGAAAAAACGGAATGCCAAACCTGCCACCAAATCAGAGGGCAGAGGCTTTAAAGCAGATCAACAACTTAATACAAATGAAAGCCATAGAAAAGGTACCTCTTTCAGAACAAGGCCAAGGATTTTACTCCAGATTATTCCTTGTTCCAAGAAAAGAAAATCAATGGAGGCCTATTCTCGACCTGTCCGCACTGAATACTTACCTCATTGTGCCAAAATTCAAGATGCTGACTCTACAGCAACTTCTTCCCATGCTGGGCAAGGAGTCTTGGCTGGTGACTCTAGATCTCAAGGAGGCATACCTGCATGTCCCTATTCGGCAAAGTTGCAGAAGACACCTCAGATTTCTTGCAGGATCAGAGCATTATCAGTTCTCAGCATTGCCCTTTGGCTTATCTACTGCGCCCAGAGTATTCATGAAATGCCTGGCATCAGTAATTGCACACTGCAGACTTCAGGGGATTCAAATCTACCCATATCTGGACGACTGCCTTATACAAGTGGACAACAAGAAAAATTTGATAAAGGACTTGGACTATGCCATCCACCTATTACAGGCCTTGGGATACACAGTCAACATCCAAAAATCAAGACTTGTTCCATCCCAAAGGATAACCTTTTTGGGTGCAGATCTAGACACAACCACCCAAATGGCCTTTCTCACAGAAGAAAAAAAAAAAAAAACAACTTCTGGATTACTTCTTGAATCTGACAAGACAAACTCAGCTAACTGCAAGGAAAATCCTGCAGGCCCTGGGTTACATGGCATCCTGCATAATTCTGATTCCACAGGCCAGGCTGCATATGAGAAAATTACAATGGTACCTAAGGAGTGTATGGTCTCAGCACAGTCACAGTTTGGAAACTTTGATACCAATCATTCCTTGCCTTCTAAAGGAATTTCTGTGGTGGGCTCAAGCCTGCCAGTACAACAGAGGGTTGCCTTTCAACAAACCAAAAACAAAACAAACCATCACCACGGACGCTTCAGACCGAGGATGGGGAGCACACATGGAGGGCAAATGTATCCAAGGCCTATGGTCTCAAGGGCAGCTGCACATGCACATAAACCAAAAGGAAATGCTGGCAGTGATACACGCAATCGAGGACTTCAAACCTTTCCTCCATCAAGGCCTCCTGTTAATAAGGACAGACAACACCACAGTCATGTGGTACATAAACAAGCAAGGAGGCACGCATTCCTACCCTCTATGCAGGCTGGCCATGAATCTATGGGAACTATACTTGAAACTCAATATCCAACTGCAGTCCCAGTTCGTGCCAGGGAAAGAAAATGCACTGGCAGACAGCTTAAGCAGAACTACCATGGATGCACACGAATGGATGCTGCACCCAGACATCTTTCTACTCATAACACAAGCATGGGGAAAGCCTGAGATAGATCTGTTCGCCTCGCCCCACAATCATCAACTGAAGACATTCTGCTCAAGGACATACCACCCACAAGCTTGGAGGGTGGACTCTCTCTCTTTCAGCTGGAAAGCTCTAAAAGTCTATGCCTTCCCACCTCTCCCATTAATGTCCAAGGTTTTACTGAAGATCAGGGCAGAACAGCCAAGAGTGATTCTGATAGCTCCAGACTGGCCAAGGCAGCACTGGTACCCACTATTGAGGAGCATGTCACAGATGAAACCGTGGCCTCTCCCCCTATGGCCACTTCTTCTGATGCAGAACAATTTCAAGATCATGCATCCCAACTTGAAAACATTGCAGCTAACTGCCTGGAAGATTCCATAAACCCCCCTCAAAATAACTTATCACAGAGAGTAAAGGACATTATTATGGAAGCTCGCCGCCCTTCCACAAGGAAGACATACTCAGCAAAATGGAAAAGATTTCTCATTTGGAACACAACAAAAGGTTTAGATGTGACAGTGGCGAGCATGGCACATATTCTGGAATACTTAGCAGAATTGTTCCACAATGGCCTGTCCTATTCTTCCATTAAGATTCATGGCTCAGCAATTTCAGCAGAATACAATGTTGATCCACCTATCTTCTCGCATCCTCTCCTCAGGCAATTTCTGAGAGGAATCAAAAACATCAATCCTTCAGGGAAACCACCTTTACCTACTTGGGATCTCAACTTTGTGCTGGAGAAACTAACACTTCCTCCCTTTGAACCAGCAGCATCAGCGGATCTACACTTTCTGTCTTGGAAAATTGTATTCCTTCTGGCCATAACTTCAGCAAGAAGAGTATCTGAGTTACAAGCTTTAATGGCAGTACAGCCATTTCTTATCTTCCATCAGGACAGAGTTTCATTGAGAACCAATCCTACTTTTATGCCAAAGGTGGTATCTAGGGTATCCTTGAACCAAGCTATTCACTTGCCTACATTCTTCCCAAATCCACAAAATAAAGGGGAAAAACTTCTACACACTCTGGATATACACAGACAACTACGCTACTACTTGGACAGAGCTAAAAGTTACAGAAAGACTGACCAACTCCTTGTAGCATATGCTGCTGGGGTACAAGGAAAAGCAATTTCCAAACAGACAATTTCAAAGTGGATAGGAAATTGCATTCGATTTTGTTACTCCTTTCATGGAAAGACTGTTCCTGCAAACATTAGACCTCATTCCACGAGGGCCACAGCCACCACTACAGCCTTCCTAAGAGGGGTGGCTACCAAGGACATTTTAGAAGCTGCTACATGGAGCTCAGTGCATACATTTGCCAAACATTACAATTTACCTTTATACTCCAGATCCAGAGCAGGTTTTGCTACAGCAGTCCTGCAGGGTATCTTAACTACACCATCCTTTTCTTAGTACCTCCTCCCCCGATTGGCTATGGTATTCTACCCATATGTTATGACTGCAGATGCATCCTTGAAGGACATAGTACAGTTTTGTACCTACCATAAATGTAGATGTCCGATAGGTATGCATCTGCAGTCAGGTTTACCCTCCCTCCTTCCCCTCTGTGGTATTCCTAGGGTGCTTACCCCTCCATTAGCTAGCTGGGGGATCTATTATGGTGTATTTGTTTGTATATATATGTATATATTTTGGTAAATGTTTGGAATTTATGGCATTCTTCCAAATTTGGCCTTCCTAGAGGGCACCTGGCATCTGGGGCAAGAAACACTGAGGAAAATGGCATCGGCTGATGCTTTTATACCCCAGACGCTCTGACGTCGGGGAAAGTGCGACATCAGCCGAGGCCAGACCCAGATTTTGGAATCCAGCCGACCGAAGGGCTGCCTGAGGCAGGACAACCCATATGTTATGACTGCAGATGCATACCTATCGGACATCTACATTTATGGTAGGTACAAAACTGTACTTTACCCTCCCTCCGTCCCCCTTTTTTTGCTGGGGTTCATCTGTACTTCTCTATTTTATACAACCTATGTGGTGTATTTGCTTGTAGGTGAAGGAAATGTTTCTTTACTGCATGTATGTTTATTTGCATACTATACTTAGCCTACCCTTTTGGGGGCACCTGACATCTGGGGCAAGAAAAACTGAAGAAAATGGCGTCGACTGCATCTTTTATACCCCTGGCGCACTGACGTCAGGGAAGAGGCGACAGCAACCGATGCCGGAACAGGACTTTGGAATTCAGGCCGACTGTGGGTAGCCTGCCAGCAGTATAACCCAAGAGTAATGACTGCAACAGTGAATACACTTGAACATCTACATTTATGGTAGGTACACAACTGTACTATTAGCTTGTAGATGAAAGAAAAGTTGTTTTTTGGTTATGCATGCTTTTTGGCATTAGTGAGCCTACCATTTTAGGGGCACCTGACATCTGGGGCAAGAAAAAACGAAGAAAATGGCATCGGCTGCATCTTTTATACCCCTGGCGCACTGACGTCAGGGGGGAGGCGACAGCAACCCACACCGGACCTAGACTTTGGAACTCAGGCCAACTGCGGGTAGCCTGCCAGCAGGATAACCCAATTGTAATGACTGCAACAGTGAATACACTCGAACATCTATATTTATAGTAGGTACACAACTGTACTTTCTTTGCAAGCAGTCTAACCTTCATATGAGCCTGCCTCCTCACTTTACTACTCATTAATTCCCTTGCTTTACCCTAGTTATCAACTGTCCTCAGCCTATAGCCCTTCACCACGTGACCATCCTGTACATCTCTAGAGAAAGCATGAGTCTTGTTATTTAATTTCTACAGTGAGATCCTTCTTTAACCTTGTGTACAATGTGCTGTTTTCTTTTGGATGTGCATGTGTTCAAATTATTCCACAAGTCTTGAAATACAGAACATTCGGTATTCATTCAGTGATTCCTTAAGTACATGTAAACTTAAAGCTAGCTTTACTCGTATGGTAATTTTACATGCCAGATAACATACTTGGTATTAAACAAACAATCAAAATAAAATTGCAAAAGTTTCTAAAAAATAATCAATTAGTTATTACTATAAAACATTGTCTTAAGAAAACTTAAATTCAGTTAGTTTTAATTAGAATTTAGAAGAGTCAAAACACTGTCAGTCTCTAATTTAGTGATATAAGGAGTTTACAGATAACAGAAACATTTTTAATACAGTTATTTATTTTGTCACAGCACATATATGTACTTTATAAACTAGCATACCATTTGGTCTGCTCTGGCATTCTTTAAACTTATTTCATGGGTGCAAGATTAAAGGTTGGGTTCTTCCCAATTTTTTAAGAGAACTGTGGATAAATTCTGAGAATCGGAGGACCTCATTCTCAGATATGGTTTACAAATGAACTGTAAGTCTGTTACCATCAGGATCTCTTCTTTGATGTGCTAAGACATTCTTGAAATAATTGACTCTTGCCGTACCCCTTGGGAAGTCTAATATCCAATTGAGCTTATTTACTGTAAATATAATGTTGAGAAATGCATCCTTCATGGAGAGGCACAGAAGCCTGAAGCGCATCCTTTCCTTAATCAGCGTGACTGAAACAGTTAAATGTGCAATGCAGTTGCATCTAGACCAGGATTAGTACTCTGCCTTATGATTGCTTGCATAAGCTTTGACTCCCTGCAACTCTAAATAAGATAAAAAAGATCTTGGAGAAAAAACTGAGACAAGTGGCCATATGTACAAGTGGAAATATTTTGGTTTAACTATTATTAGTATGGACAACTGAAGTGAAAATAAAAAGTCAGAAGGTGTACGGAAGAGTAATAGCTGAACAGTATGAATGCTTTAACTTAAATGTACACCCAAAGTATATTTTGCTCTAATGTTTTACTTACATGTACAGCCAAAGTATTTCTTGCTCGCATTTTGTGTAGACTGCAAATATTATTGAATCTCTGCAGATATAGTTCTAATTCTTTAACTTGGGTTTACTGACGTTTTTAGTTGTTCACTTATATTTTTTTAATATCTAGGTGCTACTGAATAGTCTTTAATATTAAGATCTTCACTGGCATGTAGATGTCATATGTGTAAGCAGATATTTCTAGGTGATTGTACTGCAGATTTCTTGTTACTGACCATCAGGGGATGCCAACCCAGCAATGTTGCTTCTTTCTGCAAATGGCACTGGTAGTATATAAAATGATTTCACAAGTGGCTGAAACTCCTCATTCCTTTCTTCCTGTTGGCAATGTTTTTGTTTCTGTGTAGCATTTCATGGTCTTTATTTGTAGTAGAAAATATTCTTTAGATGGTGAATTGTTACTTTTTTATATTCCATGTCTCTTTTATTTATTAAAATATTAAACTGTTTACATTTAAGCATCTTACAGCTAAAAATGGGGTCTATATGAGATCAGCGAATGCTTAAAAAAGCGAACGCGGCTTGATCAACCTTATGTAAGCGAAAGCTTACAATCTCGAACTGTCAGATCAGCGATTTTTTTCCCCAGGGAAAAAAATTGCTGATCCAAAACACATACACACAACACAAGCACACCAAACAAACAGAAATCCACACACATATACCTAAAATCTGACACTTAACCCTACACTAAACTATGCACACACCACTAACTATCCACTTACCTTAGACAAAACCCTAACCCTAAGGTCCGTCACAATCGCACACTCACCTCACCCGCTCCCTAACCCTAACCGACCTAAATCTGCCCTAACCCTCATGTCCACACAATCGCACACATACCTAACCCGAGCCCTAACCCTAACTCACCCTAAAACTCACATCCACACAATCGCACACTTACCTGAATCCAACCTGTAACTTTCCACCACAGCACTGAAAATACCAAAGCAACAGGAACAGACAACCAAATTCTTTCCCTAGGAAAAAATTTGAGTTTCTGTTGCTTCAATATTTTTAACTTTCGCTAAAATAAGGTCGATCAATCAGCGTTTGCTTGTTTAAGCGTTCACTGATCTAATATAGACCCTAAAAATGAACAGTGTTTATCATTCTTTGCTGTGACAGTAAACTCTCAGTTAACTGGAACTTAAGTAACGAGCATTCAAACAATCGGCAAAAAAAAAAAAAATCGAAGAAATTCGGTACAATTTTCATGTGCTGTGCTTTCTGCCCCCCCCCCTGCAGAAACATACCTTACAATTTTAGAATTTCAGATTTTTAAAAAAGATGGGAGTAAATTCTCTCTCTCTCCCCAACCTGAGAACAAGTCAAACCAAACAAATAGTATAGGGTACAGTATTAGTCAAGCGCATTTTTAATAGTAACTCTAAAATGTAAGTAATCTCTGTGGTATCCCCAAAGTCTCAAATAAAAACAAAACAGTGTAAGAAACTTCTCTGTGTGGAAAATTTCCAATCCATATATGTCTAGTTAATCAATGTATATTATCTAAACTAAACTGTTACTGTTCACTTAAAAGAACACTGGAACTTAGAAAATTGCCACATTGTTTACATGACTAATGTTATTTTTCCAGTTGGCTTTAAATACCATGTTAAATCAGTTTTAATTTAAGTGTATATTTCGGTCCCACCATTATACATTTTTTTCTTTTTCTTGTTCTTTTTTCCACTTTATTCAAAATGATATGTAATAACAATACTAATTATACGATAATATTTTTGTAGATAGTTTTTAGGGTTCTTGTACAAAGACCTCAAGTAGTCTAGAAGGACAAAAGCAATCTTTGTTTACAACAGGTTATGGAAATAGAGTATGATTTTTACAATGAATATTTTGCATGCAAAGTGTGTATGTATATATTTATATATATATTTTAGATTGCCAAATGGTCTAAGGTTTATATATTTCCAGCCATGTAGTGTACTGTCTTGGGTAAAATCACAGACTTAATAATCTGGTTAAGAGGTACCACATCATTATTAATTTTATTTAAAGTACATAAGGGTTATATTATTATGACAGCTACTAAGTAGGGCAGGACCAGCGCGAATGTGACAATGATGGGGGAAGGGATGTGAATTTAATATGTATACCAATAACACTTTTTTTTACAGCACAATAAACTACTCCCTTGCCTGATATAAAAAATATATATATATATATATATATATATATATATATATAGTTAGGTTGTGAGGAAACTATTACTCTGCTATTTTTGTTTTACTTGGATCACTTGTCAGTGTACTTAATAAAGGATTTTCGACTGGAAACAGACTGTCTACCTTGCTTGGATTACTTTTGAATCCTTAGTAATTCTGTATTAATATTTCAAATTATATATATATTTTTTTTTTTTTGACTTAGGATAAGTTTAGGTTCGCAACTTCTACTACCATTATCTGATCTGATTAATGTACAGTGATTAACTAGATATATATGGATTGAAAATCTTCCACACAGAAAAGTTTCTTACACTGCTTTGTTTTAATAGTAACTCTCAAGCAACCAGAGATTGCACTTACCCGGCATCTACCAATCCCCATGGGTGCCGGTTAACTCAGAGTTTACTGTACTGCAACTAAAATTGTATGTTTAACTGCAAGTAAAAAGTGTATGTTTAAGAACACATGATATTCTGATCTGATATGGAGTATAAGATTTCATCTAGTCTGCCTTTTGGGCAGTAAATTCTTCACTTTATCTTGTGCTGATATTTTTGTCAACAGCAGATCCTACTTATCTTCCCCCACTGAACTATGAATGTTGTGCATCTGTTCAGTCAGTGTCCCAGAAGTCTTGTAAGACCACCAAATATACTAACGCTGAGGAGAACAAAAGCTAACGTGCACATTTTTCTTTGGAGGAGAAGGGAAAAGGCCAGGCACTGGCTTGTATTTCTGATGATTGCTGCATTTAGATATGGAATGAAAAATATCTATTCTTAGGTTTATTTACACATTATTTGGTTATTGTCTATGGCAGTAAGATTCATAACACTGTTAAAAGAAACTGCCATCAAAAGTCAGATGAATTTCTAAAATTCCCAGTCTTTCAGAGTGGTCTTTGTCTTTTTGTTATGTTCAAGAAATTTTTTTATGAACGTTTGCCAGTGCACAAGTAGTTGTTGCAGCCTTGTGTTAGGAATGGCAGAATGTCATTCCTGCTTGATGGTTCAGTCTGACGTGCTCTCAGTACTTCTCAGGATAAATGACAGTTCTTGTGCATCCAAGTGTATAGGTTATTTATTTTTTTATCTCAATCAGAAAATCCTTAAGGTCTGACTTTTGAAACACGTTTAGTACCTCCAAACACTGTTGTAAATGGTAGTCAAGAAGAACAGGAACTCCAAATTTTGCAGCTAAAAAAAATGCCTGAGAAGACTAAATGTGTCGGTAATAGGCTGTTTATTAGAAATGCTAAATGGTTTATTGGAGAAAAATCTGATGTCCTTTTCATTTTTCTTTACTTATGGGTCTCAGATCTGACTCACCCGCATACTACAGACTTTGGATCAAACTCTCAAGCTCTTCCCCCTACCCATAATGGCCCACTCCATCCCCATTACCTCAGATCTCATTTGTCTCTATAGGTTCATAGGTTGATAGGTTGGTACTAGGCTATCGGCCCTAGGGCCTATACAAGCCTAGCCATAACAATTCCCTGGCTATTTCTTCCCACAGTATTTACTTCCCTGGACCCCTGTCTAGCAGGGCGACTGACAAGGTCCCCTGGGTGAATTTCTTATCTCCCATCCAATCATCAAGGTTCCTTTTGAAAAGGGCCAAAGAGGTGCTCTGCTTGACATGTATGGTCAGTCTATTCCAGAGTCTGGGGAGTCTCTGGGTCAGGAACCTATCCCTCCAGCATGTTTTGTTCATTGTGATGACAAGGTTTAGATCCCTGGAGTGTGTCTCTCTGAGGGATTGGGATTTCTTTAAGTGTAGCATGTCCAACAGCTCTGGGTTTGACATGGCCTTATATGTTAAACTGAGCTCGGCTTTGAGTAGACGATATGTGACAGAGTATAGGTGGAGATTTTTTTAGATGGTCAGCATAGGGCATCTACTTTAGGGCTGCGATTCTTTTAGTGAAGTATTTCTGCGGCCTTTCCAGTTGTTGCAGATGTCTTGAGAGGTACATACCAAATGGGGCATTGTATTCTATAATGGGTCTAATGAGGGATGAGTACAGTAGGACAATGACCTCCTTTTTTCTGGATGAAAAGCCCTTAATGATGAGGTGTGCCACGTAGAAGGATTTCCTGACTGTTGTGGCGATGTGGTTATCAAAGGTGAGACCACTGTCCACCTGTGTTCCTAAGTCTCTTATCACACTTTTAGTGTTTATTGTACTGCCACCTATGTGGTAATTCATGGGTACATGTTTTTTCCCAAAGGGGATAACTATACATTTCTTGGCATTGAGCTTGAGCCCATGGCTCTGGCATCAAGCATCTGTTTCTGTAACGCCCTTTTGTAGAATATACACATCATTTGGGGAGTCAATAATGGCTCCCAGTTTGCAGTCATCTGCAAACTTTGTTAGTCAGAGTCCCTTAGTGTCGGCCTGTACTTCAGAGAAGTAGATGCCAAACAAGAGCGGTCCCAGGACTGAACCTTAAGGTACTCCAATTGTCACTTGTCTGGAGCTGGATTTGGAGTCGGCTACTTTTACAGTGTGGGTTCTGTCAATAAGCCAGTTGGCAAGCCATCGAGTGATGTAGAGATTAATGCCCAGCTTAGTAAGTTTATCTGTGACTCCAGAGTGTGGGATGGTGTCGAAGGCCTTGGCGAGGTCCAGATAGGCTGGGTGGACCACCTAACCCTTGTCCACGGCTCTGGAGACTGATTCAAAGAAGTCAATCAGATTCAGGAGACAAGATCGGCCCTTCATGAACCCAAACTACGTGGGGACCAGTGTTTGAAGGTTGCCGATGTCTTTTTTTTATAAGTTCCATGATAATACGTTCCATGGCCTTGCAAATCAGGCTTGTCAGACTGATGGGGCGGTAGTTCCCAGGATCCAAGGTGGATCCCTCCTTGTGGAGTGGGATAACTGTAGCTGTGTTAAGGAAAACACAGCTACACAGACACCAATAGCGTACTAATCTTTAATAACCACTTTCAAGAAGAAGTCTCTCGACGAAAGCGGTTATTAAAGATTAGTACGCTATTGGTGTCTGTGTAGCTGTGTTTTCCTTAACCAGATTACTGTTGGTTCTTGTACGTTGTGGTTTTTTATCTGGTTTTCTAATTGTAACTGTGCACCACTCAGTGGGCACGAAGCCTGAGGTGAGGCTATGACTAAACATGACACGTAGGTGAGGTGCCAGTTCATTTTGTAGTTCATGTAGTACACAGCCTGGGATGTTGTACGGTCCCATGGATGCTGTATTCTTAGCTTTGGAGAGTGCGTTTTTTACCTGTGTGGCCATTATTACCAGAATTTGGCAATCTTTCGGTATTGAGATGGGCCATTTAGGGGGTGAGGGGGGGGGTGAAGTTTGCACTGAATTGATCTGCCAGGATATTGACAATATCCTTGGGATCAGTATATTTAATGCCATTCTGTTATAGCTCAGAGCAGATCTGAGCATTGCCATTTAGATTCTTGACATAGCTATAGAATGGCTTGTGGTTGTCTTTGGAATCTTTGGCAATTTTATTTTCATAACTAGCTTTGGAAGATTTTATGAGGGATCTCAGCTTCTTACTGAGGCTGGTAAGGGAGTTTTTTGCTTCCTGGGGTTTTCCACTTTTCTGCAACAGTTTCTTCCTTTTGTTGTAAAGTTTGTTAGATATGGGTTCCGCTTTCTTAGCTATTGCTGGCATTAGGGATTTTTTTTAAACCCTTCTTATCAGCCTTTTTCTACTAAGCTTTTAGTAGTTTTTCGTACCATTGTTGGTTCGTTCTTTTACCTAGTTTAAAATGTACCTCCTTTAAATACCATAGTTGGTATTTTTACCTTTTTTCTGTTGATTTCTCCGTACTGTTCCCTTAAAGAGATATTTCTAATAATTACTATTGCTGGTAATTTCTTTTTCTTCTATCTGTCTATTTCTTGTTAAAATAAAAAAGTTGCTTACTTTTTTGCAATTGTTCTTACAGTGTTTGTCCTCTCTTTTCTGTAACTATGTCAGACAAACCAACAAGTTTTAAGAAATGCACTTCTTTGGGCATAAGATCCCAAACTCAGATGCCCACAAGGAGTGCAGTTAATGCCTTGGTCCTGACCATCTGAGTACGGCCTGTACAGTCTGCTCTACTTTTAACCCAATAGCTTTGGCTGACAGGCATGATAAGCTTATTTTGAAAGGCTTTATACCTGCTGCTTTATCTTCCGGGACTCAAACCCCTCAAAATCCTGCAAAGTAGCTTCCTTGAAGCTCAAGAAAAGGTCTCCACCGAAGTCCCCCCAGTCTTCTTTGGAGCCTGGGGAAGAAAGTAAAAAAATTACAGATCTGACACCCTCGGATCTGAGATCTCTTAGCCTACCATTGGATACAAAACCTTGTAAAGATCCAAAGGTTTCAGCTCCAGTTGTTATCTCCCCATCTCCAATGACTTCCTTGCTGGATCCTAAGCTTTTGAATCTGAAGAAAAGTACATCTCAGAGAAGCAGAACTCCTGAGTTTATGATAAGCCCATTTTGCCCTCCTTGCCTGCACAGCTGTTTCAAACTCCTAAGAAACATTCCAGGCCCCCTTCCACAGCATCTTCCCGGTCCTCCACAGACATTTATCAGAGGCAGATGTGGATAGGATGATGCAAAAGTCTTTTAAGGCTCAGATCCAGAAGGGGGTCCTGCCAGGAATGTCCCTTACCAGATCCATGCATGTACACTCTAAGTCCATTCTATCGCCTTCTCCAACCCAACCCATGGTTTTGGAGCCCCAGGATCTGAAATCCCTAAGAGGTTCGGCATCAGATCTGAGGAAAGTTTCCTCCTCCACTTCCAGTGGCTTCTCTGACACGTTCTGCTCTGATACCCTCGGATCAGAACGGGTCTCAGAGCCAAAGTGTTGGCGTCGGATCTGAAGGAGTGGGTTTAACTCTGGTGCTGTCAAATCCATACCTCCCCCTCGGAGCATCAGCCCTAAATAGTTTGGATCCATTTCTCTCCTTGAGGCATGGATCTGGGAGTGGCCATGTTCTACTTTCCTTGGAGAAACTTCAGCTCCTAGGGGTCGGGTCATGGCTTCTTCTGGGCCCTCAATCTTCAAAGTGATAGAAAGTGCTTTTTCTCTCCAAAGGGGACCGTCCTCTCTTATTTTGGATCCTACTCCTTTACTTCTATCAGTACCGAGCTCTAAGTCGGTCTGGCCCATCTATGTCTTAGGTCCCCCCCCCCTCGCGGATGAACTACTTGACCTGGTTTCCCACTGGGCATGGAAGGCGCCAATACTGTCAAACTCATTACCAAGCACCCTGACAAGTTTTTGGCACCACCTACAGCCAGACCCCGCTGGAGCAAAGGCATCCCAGATGAGGTTATTGTGGTGGCGGCAGCCACTAAGAAAGAGCTAGCAGTTGAGAGCTCTACTGTCCATCCACCCAATACAGTCTAGAGCATTGGACAGATTTGGTATGCAGGTGTTTGCCTCAGCTACCTTCGACTTGAGGTCACTTAACTGTCTAGTGCATTTTACTAGATTTCAGAGAGATTTGACTTAAAAACTTTCAAGTACCCTTTGAGTCCATGTCTGCTGAGGATTTCAGGAGAACATTCTGTCAACTGGCTACTCTTTTACCCATATCAAATGTTTCAATGAGATTAATCTGTAATACAGCTGAAGGTACCTCATGAGCAGCCAGTTCAGGCTTTGCCATAAGGAGACTTGCCTGGATGCAACTATGCCACTTTGTGGAGCCTTTTAGGAGATCTTTTATTAATGCCCCATTCGATGGCACTTCCTTGTTTGGGCTATCAGTAAAGGATACACTTACTCACAGTGAAAAAGATGGAAAGACCTTGTCTGCCATAGGGGTCGAGTTTTTTACCCCTCAGCGGACCTTCTCTAGGAACCAGAGATGCAGTAAGAAAATCTGGTTTCGCAAATCTCAGGGTCCTTTCCAGGATTTTCATGATATATACTTGATGGAAGCAAGTCAAAAACAAAAAAAGATAGCTAGGTGTACAAGACTCAGGATAAAAAAGTGACCACTTCTGGTAGGCGCACTGGTGCCAAGACTGGAAGAAACGACATGGGAGAATCCTCAAAATACGGAAACATTCCTACAATGGGGCTAAACCCAGGCCCAGGTTGTAGAAGGAAGTAGCAGTCCAAAAAAAATCACAAAAACCGACAGGCCAAAGAAGATCCATAAAGATGATAGAGTGGAGTATTGAGGATAAGAAAGAAACGTATTGTTACTGTTATGCAAAAAAGCCCAGAATTTCCACACAGGATATACAAAAAGATTAAGAGATAAATTAGAGGAAAGAAAAATACTTCCACATGAAAACCTTTCAGAAGCTTCAAATACAAATTTGCCTTCATTAATACAACAGATTTTTGAAAAACAGTATATAAACCAAGAAACTTTGATCTGTTTGGAAAAAGAAGCATCTGAGGAAGTGCAAAAATGTAAACAGCAAAACCTAGATATTTCTGAAAAGTATAAAAAGAAATAAGGACATGGGAAAAAAAGAGGGATTTGATGTGGTGCAATATTTATGCAAAGGAGAAAACCAAATTAGTTAATATAAAGAAGGCAGCCTCAGAAAAGCATTAGCCGACACTTTTCCTTGAATCTGAAAAATCCTGGCCCTGCTTCAACTGAACATTTATATTTTGTTGATCTAACATATGGGTTGTCCTGCCTCAGGCAGCCCTTCGGTCGGCCAGATTCCAAAGTCTGGGTCTGGCCTCGGCTGATGTCGCACTTCACCCGACGTCATAGCTGCTGTGAATTGGGTATAAAGGCATCAGCCGGCGCCATTTTCCTCAGTCTTTCTTGCCGTGCCCGAAGCAGAAGCTGTTCGCAAGTGCCGGTCGGTCAGATCCAGAGATTTCTACTACCGAAGACTTCTAAAAAGCTAAGTACCCCGTTGGGGACTCTTTCTTGCCTCAGCCGATGTCAGAAAAAGTAAATAATTGTTTAACTTGTGGGAAACAAATACCTCATAAGGATTTCCACTCTTACTGCCTTCCTTGCTTAGGCCCAGACCACGACGTATCAGCTTGTCTAGCCTGTGCTTCCTTCAACCGACGGACACTTAGACGTCGGTCGGAGTTTGCAGAGGAGATTTTTGGTCCCGCTTTTGCTTACAAAATGCCGTCGGAGACTCCGACTTCACAATTAGCTAAAAAGCGTAAGGAAAAGGACTGACACTCGCGGTCCAAGGTTTCGGCCGAAACCACGGTTAAGCCAACCGCGAGTGTCTCGGTTTCGGCTGAAACCGAGTCCTCGGTTCTTCCTTCGGCCGAAAGCTTGCCTCCGACAGCCGAGGCCTCACACAGCATGGCTGAATCTGCTACTGAAATTTCTCCTGCTATAGCAAGCACCCAGGATTTATCAGATACTATTCCTTTAGACATATCTACTCCTGCACGTGGAGCTGCTAGGCCCCCTGCATCTATGTCTATCAAGGCTTTTTCTAGGGCTAAAGCAGCTAAATCTTCTAAGGCCTTGCCTGCTAAAACCCCCTCACACAGGCCTACCTCTAGTTCCCAAATGCTCAGCCTGGCTGAGGATCTCATTTCTTTGATCAGGGGATCCCAGCCTCACCCAGACAGGGCCTCTCAACCCCCTCCAGAGAAGAGGCCTAGAGCAGAACCCCCGGATCCAGTTTCTACAGACTATTCCTCGGATGATTCAGAAAACTCAAATCCTCCAGAAGGCCCTTATTCTCCATATGAGGATTCTGATGCAGAAGACTCCATTCCTTCTGCCTCTCCACCTGAGGAATTTTCTTTTGGGGAAACCTTACATGCTATGAGAGAGCAATTTCAGTGGCAGGGCCAGGATTTTTCAGATTCAAGGAAAAGGCTAAGGACCTTTTTACATTTACCACAGCATAGGCCTTTAGCCATTCCTCCAATACTAACAGTTGTGGATGATGCATTTAATGATGCCTGTACTGCCCCTGACTCTCTTCCCCCGGCCCCTGCTAAGCCCGACAGATATTACAGGGTCCCGGACACACACTTTCACTTGTATAAGGCTCCTATTGCAGATCCTGAAACCATTTCACAGGGCCCCAAAGCTGTAGCAGCTGCCTCTGCCAAAACCCTCCCTCTGAAAGAGAATCTAGAGCATTAGAGAGATGGGGTAAAAGTTTATACTTCTGCTACTCTTGGCTAGGGCCTTAAACTGTCAATTCCACATGATTCAGTATCAGGAATTTTTGTTAGACCAGCTAAATAAAACTGTCCTCTCCTGAACCTATAGACTGTAAGTCCCTTCAGGATTTGGTACATAACACTCAGCAGGTCAGTAATCATTCCTTAAAATGCGGCTATGATGCACTGGAGGCTTCCTTTAGATCAGCTATGACTGGAACAGTGATCAGAAGGCATGCATGGTTAAAAGAGCAATCCTTACCAGACCATGTAAAGTCAAAGCTCCTAGATGCTCCCATGGAGAAACAAAGTTTGTTTGGCTCCCCTGCACAGCAAGTGCTAAAGAAGGTGGAAGAAAAAGCAAAATCTGTCCAAACAGTCAAGGATTTCTTACAGGTCCAGCCTCCGAGGTTTAGTAGAAATTGGCCTTCGAAGAATTGGTCCTTTCCAGACACCTCCAGAGCACAGAGAGGCAGAAATAGGCGCCCAAGAGGCAGAGGTCAATCCAAAGGTGCCTACAGGGGACGTCAGTGGTAGCCTAACAACCAGAGAAGTACTGCCACAGATCCAGCTACTACCACTTCCACAGGACAGACACAATGACTTGACTCTGATACCACCTACCAGGGAACAACTGGAAGCACCCTTAGGCGGAAAGCTAGCCTTATTTTCCGTCAACTGGCATTACATTACAGGAGACAAATGGATTTTACAGACAATAGACAAAGGCTACAGGTTTCACTTCCACACTCTACCAAAAAAGAGAGGAATGCCAAACCTACCACCAAACCAAAAACAAACGCTCTAGGACAAATCAACCACTTACTAAGGATGAGAGCTATAGAAAAGGTACCGCCTATGGAACAAGGACAAGGATTTTACTCCAGACTTTTTCTGGTACCAAGGAAAGAAAACCAATGGAGGCCTATTCTCGACCTGTCTGCTCTGAACACATATCTCATTGTTCCAAAATTCAAAATGCTGACCCTACAGCAACTTCTTCCCATGCTGGGCAAGGAGTCTTGGCTGGTGACTCTAGATCTCAAGGAGGCATACCTGCACGTCCCTATATGACCAGATTGCAGAAGATACCTCAGATTTATTGCAGGATCAGAGCATTATCAATTCTCAGCATTGCCCTTTGGCTTATCTACTGCGCCCAGAGTATTCACGAAATGCCTGGCATCAGTAATTGCTCATTGCAGGCTTCAGGGAATTCAGATTTATCCATACCTGGACGACTGCCTAATACAAGCGGACAACAAGACCAAATTAACAAAAGATTTGGAAAAGGTTATACAACTACTGCAAGCCCTGGGATACACAGTCAGCATGAAAAAGTCAAGGCTGGTACCATCCCAAAGGATAACATTCTTGGGTGCAGAACTGGACACTTCAAATCAGATGGCATTTCTCACAGCAGAAAAGCAAAAGCAACTACCACTCTATTTCATGGCATTAACAACACAGAACCAGCTTACAGCAAGGAAAGTCCTGCAAGCCCTGGGTTACATGGCATCCTGCATAATATTGATTCCACATGCCAGGCTGCATATGAGGAAGTTGCAATGGTACCTAAGGAATATATGGTCTCAACACAAGCACAGTCTAGAAGCCCAGATTCCAATAATTCCATGCCTGAAACAAGAATTCCTGTGGTGGGCTCAGGCCTGTCAGTTGAACAGAGGACTGCCTTTCCACAAACCTTGCCCAAGCCAGACTATCACCACAGACGCCTCAGACCTAGGCTGGGGGCACACATGGTGGACAAGTGTATACAAGGCCTATGGACACAAGACCAGCTGAACCTACACATAAATCAAAAAGAGATGCTGGCAGTGAAACAGGCAATTCAGACATTCAGACCGTTTCTTCAACAGGGTCATTTGCTGATAAGGACGGACAACACCACAGTCATGTGGTATATCAACAAACAGGGAGGCACACACTCATATCCTCTATGCCGGATGGCAATGGACCTGTGGAATGTGGCCCTGAACCTCAACATTCAGCTCCAGGCCATATTTGTGCCAGGAAAAGAAAATATACTAGCAGACACCTTAAGCAGAACTACCACGGATGCCCACGAATGGATGCTGCATCCAGACATCTTCAAATCCATTACAAAGAAATGGGGACTACCAGAGATAGACCTGTTCGCATCCCCACACAACCACCAATTGAGGAAGTTCTGCACAAGGACATACCACCCACTTGCTTGGAAGGTGGACTCCCTATCCTTCAGTTGGGAAAACCTGACAGCATATGCATTCCCACCTCTTCCTTTGATGCACAAAGTGCTACTGAAGATCAAAGAAGATCACCCAAGGATCATCCTGATAGCTCCAGACTGGCCGAGGCAGCATTGGTACCCGCCACTGAGGAGTATGTCTCGGACACACGCATGGCCTCTACCTCTAGTTCCTTTACTGCTAACACAGAACAACTTCAAGATCCTACATCCAAACTTGAAAACACTGCAGCTAGCTGCTTGGAATATTACATAAAACAAAATAACCCAGATTTATCTCAGAGGGTTAAAGACATTATCCTGGAGGCTCGCAGACCCTCCACAAGGAAGACTTATTCAGCCAAATGGAAAAGATACCTCATTTGGAGTGCAGCAAAATGAGAAAATGTATCATTAGCAAACATAGCTAACATCCTGGAATATTTAGCAGAACTTTTCCACAATGGCCTCTCTTACTCCTCCATTAAGATTCATGCATCAGCAATTTCAGCAGAATACAACATGGATCCTCCAGTCTTCTCTCATCCTCTACTCAGGCAGTTTCTGAGAGGAATTAAAAATGTAAAGCCTCCAAGGAAGCCACCTTTGCCTACATGGGACCTTAACTTTGTGCTGGAAAAGTTAACACTTCCCCTTTCAAACCAGCAGCAACAGCAGAATTACAGTTCTTATCTTGGAAAACTGCTTTCCTGCTTGCAATCACTTCAGCAAGAAGGGTTTCTGATTTACAGGCATTAATGGCAGTACAGCCCTTCCTTATCTTCCATCAGGATAGAGTGTCCTTGAGAACTAACCCTACTTTTATGCCAAAGGTGGTCTCCAGGGTATCATTGAACCAAGTTATCCACCTACCAGCATTCTTCCCCAACCCACAGAACAGGGGGGAAAGACTACTACATACCTTGGATGTGCACAGGCAATTGCGCTACTATCTGGACAGAACCAAGAACAATAGAAAAACTGACCAGCTTCTGGTAGCATATGCAACAGGAATGGAAGGAAAAGCAATTTCAAAACAGACAATCTCAAAATGGATAGGAAATTGCATTAGATTTTGTTACTCTTTTCATGGAAAGACAACTCCAGAAAACATCAGACCTCATTCCACAAGGGCTACAGCCACTACTACAGCTTTCTTACGAGGAGTGGCTACCAAAGACATTTTAGAAGCTGCTACTTGAGCTCCGTGCATACATTTGCCAAGCATTATAATCTACCTTTATACTCCAGATCCCGAGCAGGTTTTGCAACTGCTGTTTTGCAAGGGATCTTAACTACACCATAATCATCTTAGTGTCTCCTCCCCCAGTTTGGCTATGGTATTCTACCCATATGTTAGGACTGCAGATGCATCCTTGAAGGACATAGTACAGTTTTGTACCTACCATAAATGTAGATGTCCGAGAGGTATGCATCTGCAGTCAGGATTACCCACCCTACTTCCCCTCTGTGGTACTCCTAGGGTATTTGCTCATCTTGTAGCTAGCTGGGGGAATCTATTATGGTGTATTTGTTTGTATATATGTATGTACATGTTTATTTTTGTTTGCTCTCTACTGTTTGGAATCATTTGCATTTATCCAAATTTAGCCTTCCTAGAGGGCACCTGGCATCTGGGGCAAGAAACACTGAGGAAAATGGCGTCGGCTGATGCCTTTATACCCAATTCACAGCAGCTATGACGTCGGGTGAAGTGCGACATCAGCCGAGGCCAGACCCAGACTTTGGAATCCGGCCGACCGAAGGGCTGCCTGAGGCAGGACAACCCATATGTTAGGACTGCAGATGCATACCTCTCGGACATCTACATTTATGGTAGGTACAAAACTGTACTTTTCATCTTGCCTTCTTCCTGTCTGCCCCAAATCTTCTTCACCAGATTGTCTTCTACTTATCTGCACATGTGCATGAAACACAGTAATCTGTTCTCTTTATTTCTATAATTGGCATCTGCTCTTTATGTCTTCATTTCACTGTCCCACAGTGTGCATTCTACTACACATCTCAGACACATCATCTCCATCACCTCTAGCTTCCTCAACTGCTCTGCCTTTACTGCCCAGGTTCTGTACCATACAGCAGTACTAGTTGCACCACTGTTTTGTACACCTTACTTTTCAGCTTCTTTGGCATTCTTCTGTCATACAGTACATCTGACACACTGTGCCAGTTGGCTGCAGCCCTTCTGATTCCAGCTTTGACCTCCTCATTCAGACCTCCCCTCTCCTCAACCACCCCTCCCAGAAACCTGAAGCTGTTAACAAGTTCCACTGTTTTCCTTTCTGTCTCATTTCTCAGCTTTTTCTAATTTCCCCCATTTGCTGCCATTACAACTGTCTTAGCTGTACTCAGTTTCATCCCATGTACCTTCAGTTTTGCATTCTACTTCCCTATCCCTTGCTAAAGTTTTTGCTCAGAGCCTGCCTGTAATGCCACATTATCTGTATACATCAGCTTTGTTGAGCAGTCCCCTCCAACCTGTTTGCTAATTTAGTCCATCACCAATATGAATGGTAGTGGGATCATAGCTGAACCCTGATGCATACTCACTCCTACTACAAACCCTTCTGGGAGACCAAACACCATTCATACTTGAGTCACATGGTCCTTGTAAACAGTTTGCACTAATTCTACTGATGTTTCTGTGAATTTGAATGACCAAAAAACTGCCCTAAAACATCTTTCTTGAGACCTTGTCATATGCTTTTTCAGATCTAGGAATGCCCAGTTGGACTCTTGCTTCATTTCTAGCTTCTTAAGTTTCTGTCTCACTGCAAACTTTGGGTCAGTTGTGCTGCATTCTGATCTGAATCTGAGCTACTCTCCTTCCATTACTTTCTACTACTCTGCATATTTCTTTATTACTCATCCTCTCTGGGATTTTCATGTAATATTACAGGAGTTTGGTACCTCTGTCCTGCCCACAGTTGTGAATGCCCCCTTTGCTCTTAAACACTGGCACTAGTATGCTTATTCTCCAATCACCTGGGATGCACCTTTTTCTCCATACTGCTATGAGTACAACATCTTTATCATGTCTGCTGTGACCTCATCTGAGCCTGCTGATGTTCCTGACTTCCTTTTCCTTAGTGCTGTTCTTACTTTTCCTATGGTGGGCTCCTCTTCTGTCATAGTAGGCTTTGGCTACTATGACACTTTTTCCTGCCCTCCTTTCTTTTGATGATTTCCTGAACTTCTGCATTCTGCCACCAGCTTTTCTTACGTATTTTATTTCCGTACCTGGCTTGGCCACGCATCTGTTCTGTAGTCCTCACCTATGCTGTTTTGAGCTTTTTCCTCTTCTTTCTGAGGTGCTAGAGCCTTGAGTAATTCCTGAACTTCAGTGTTTACTCTCCTTTCAACTTCCAGGTCTCTGCTGACCCTTCCCTGACCACTGCATCCATCTGATTGTGGCAACTAGTGTTTTATGTTGCAAAACAACTGTTTCACTAGGGAATACCTTGCAATTGCTGATTCTACCCCAGTGTCCTTTCTTTACAAGACGGAAGTCTACCCAAGTTGCAAGTTGCTCACTCCTGTATCTGATCTTGTGACTGTCTTTCTTCCTGAACCATGTAATGGCTACTATCAAGCCATTTGCCAGACAGAAGTCTAGAAAGGCCTCCCCTTCTTTATTCCTGTTGCCCCACCCAAGTGGTCTTAGGCAGTCCTTTTATCCTTTTCTGTGTGTCCTGATATGTGTAGTCAGGTCATTCATTATCAACACTGATTCATGTTGTCCTGCTTTATCTAGTAGGTCCTTTAGCTGCTGTCTGAATGCATTATTTTCCTCATTATCACAACCTGCAGTGGGGCATAGGAATAATGGATACTGTCCTATCATTAGGCTGGAGTATGATGCCAATGAGTCTGTCACTAATTCTGATGACATCCCTCACTACCTTCTGAAGTCTCTCCCCCACCACAAACTATACATAATTTCTAACCTGTCTTTCTCCTGAGTAGTAGACTCTGGATCACAAACCAAGTGGTTTTGTTGCACTGTCCTTCTGTCTTGTCTCCTGGATAGATAGGATGTCCAGCCTCTCCTTCCCATTATGAAATCTACTTCCAGGCTCCATGCTTTCAGTTAATCTATGCAGAGTGTAGCAATTCTTAGTTCATGTTTGGGAGGTTGATTGGTTTTATGTCCAGCTTTCACTTCACAGAGATATCCCAGGTAACCCAAGCTGGGCAACTGAACACTAACTGGCAGTATTTTATTGTCCCAGGGCTGTTGGACTTCATGGCAGGCAAACACTTGCCAGTGGGGGCACATGCACCCCTCCCATCATTAACATGGATCCCAGGTATAGGTTGGAGTAGGCTGGGTCCGCAGCATACTTGTCAGTGGCAAATATCCACATCCACATGGTGATATTAGTCAGCATGACCGTTAGACTGTCAGTTGGCCAGCCTTGCTATAGCACGCAGCCTGTGAGCCATGTTTTCCTATCTTGAGGATACTGCACATGACAGTAGATAACCAAAGATGTTGGCCTGTACAACTCTTCTCCCTATAGGGCACCATCTAGAGTCTGTGTTGCTGTCTGCACCTCCATTCTTGAGTGAGTTTGAGATGGAAACAGCATGTTTTTTTTTTTTTCTTCTTTTTCAGATGTGGGAGGAACCCCACAGAGACACAGGGAGAACATGCATACTCCAAACAGGCATTGGTCAGAGGTCAAGATCAGACTCTTGTTCATGGTAGATGAAGACCTTAAGCATTATTTCAACTGGCCTCTAGTACTGGTCACACCACTGTATACCTTAATTTTCAGCTTCCTTGACATTCTTCTGTCATACACCACACGTGACACTTTGTGCCATGTGATTGCAGTCCCTCTGATTCTAGCTTTGACCTATTTATTCAGACCTCCCCTGTCGTCAACCACCACTCTCCACATACTTGAAGCTTTTAACTCGTTTAACTATTTTCCCTTCTATCTCAGTTCTCAATTTCTTCTGATTTCTCCTCAAAGTTTCTTGTATTAACTTTTTAGTCTCTTCCCATATATCATTAGCTGCCATAATAGAATCCTTATTTCATACACCTAAAATACAATAGTCTTATCATGCTCTCATAAGTATGAGTATTGCTGAACCAATTCAACTGTAGATGCATAGCCTAGTATTTTTAATTGTACCTTATAGAGTTCACTCACCATGCAGTCTTCAGACTTCTTATGGCCAACTCCATGCACCTTCAGATTTTTTAATTCCAAGTTGGTAATAAAATAACACAGTTGTGGACTTTACAGCTGCAGAAAAGAATTTTTGTAACTTTCACACAGAGCACACTGTTTTCTGGATTAATTGCTTGCAACTGTATATTTCTTGTCTCTATGTTAAAGTTTTTTTAAAGGAGAAATAGCTAACAACTTTGAAAAAAAAAACAAAATAAAAAAGCGCTACCATTTCCATGCCTTTCACTATTTATCTTCTGTCTCATGCCTGTTCACATTAAACTTTAACTTAAACCAAGGACATTAATCTTAATATCCCCTCTATAAAATTAGGTGAAATTGTCTTCTTTCTGCATATATGATCATAACACTTTTTTCTACCCTACCCCAGATATCCACCTCTGTAAAAAAATTGGGTAAATTATTAATTATAAGTATAATGTAATCAATACACTTTTTCATCTCTCAGTCCAAGATGAAAATATTATAGTAACTTTAACTTTGGCTGTGCAGCCTTCCTTACCTTGTTACTTTGGGAAGCGTGGAAACCTTACAACTAAGAAAAAGTATTTTCTTGCTTTATTATCTTTAACATATGTAATAGTCAATAATAACAGTCCCCCACCTTACTTCTAAAATATCCCTAACTGTAAACTATACGAAGGTGATTTACAATATCATGTGCAATTTACAAATATTAGTAAGAACAAAAACTGGTTAACTTAAAGTTGCTTCTGTCCTTTCAATGCCATTTTACATGTTAATGACATATAGTGGGGCTTGTGTTTTACAGTTCACCTACCTGCTTAACAAACTCAACAAAATTCCATTTTTTTTCTAAGTTACTACTTCTTGCAAAGCCACATTTCACATGTCTATTCCTATAGCTTATGGGATTGTTGTTTCATTGTCTCCCATTTATTTACTAATTTCACTGTGTTGCTGCTCTTCTTTCTGATCCTCTCCATCTCCTAATATCAGTCTCTGGTCCAAGTCCAAGGTACTCCTGATTCTTGTAGTCAACTGTTGTGCTTTTTTTCTCTCACTCATTTTCCTTCTGAGTAATGGAAAAAGTTTCACTTACTGGCAAAATACTTCTATCACCTTTATTAGTGTTCCTATCAGAAGACCGAAGACACATTGGTCGAACTTCAGATGTCGAAAATGCAAAATGACGAAGCGGCATATAAGCGAATTCTTTCCCTGGGAAAGAAGTCGCTTGGCCGCTTCCGTGACTTTGCCATTTTTGGCACTGTAGTGCGATCTCAGAGTTGGTATATTTAAGTAGTGGGGGTGTGAGGTGCACAGCCCCCAACTTAAAATAGTGTTTAGTGTGTGTTTTTTTTTTTTTTTTGGGAACAGTGATTTTTTTTTTCCCTGGGGAAAAAAATCGCTGTTCTGGTAGTTCATTCTTTTTAGTTTTCAGTGTTTTGGGGTTGATATAACAGCGTTCAATCTTATGATCGTTTGCTGTTATAATACAGACCCCTTTATTACTTTCAGAGGAATGAGAAGAAAAGTCCCTTTCTGCTTGCTGGCTCACCCTTTGTTGGCTACAGTTTTTTCATTCTTAGCCTTTTCTGCATCCAAAAATATTTTTGATCCACCAGGAAAAATGTTCTGAAGAGAGATGGACACAGAAACTTGAATTTCACACCTGCCTCTCAACATTCTCTGACTGCTGGATTCAATTGCTTCTGTTCTGCCTGATGTACAGTGAATAATCATTTTCCATGAACACTCTGCTGTCCCCAGATGTTCATCGTGTTTCACTGTTGCAGTCATTACTCTTGGGTTGTCCTGCTGGCAGGCTACCCGCAGTCGGCCTGAATTCCAAAGTCTTGGTTCGGCATCGGTTGTTGTCACCTCTTCCCTGACGTCAGTGTACCAGGGGTATAAAAGATGCAGCCAACGCCATCTTTCTTGCTGTGCGGTGTCCGAAGCAAAAGCAGTTCGCAAGTGCCGGTCGGCCGACTCCTAAGATTTTCAAATCCGAATTTCAGAACCGAAGTCTTCATTAAAGCTAAGTACCCCATTGGGGAAACTTTTTTCTTGCTCCAGACCGATGTCAGAAAAAGTTAACAATTGTATTTCTTGTGGGAAGCAAATACCTCATAAGGATTTTCACTCTTACTGTATTCCTTGCCTAGGCCCTGACCACAACGTTTCTAGCTGTCGGTTTTGTGCTAGATTTAACCAACGCACTATTAAGCGTCTGTTCGATTTTGTATTTCATTACTTTGGCCGAAGGTTTAATTATATAATGCCATTGGAACAGCACGACGACCAGAGTTTACAAAAAACGCAAAGACAAGGAAAAGGATAAGCATCCAAGGTCCAAAACCAACGACGAGGCCTCTGATAGGCCTGTCGCCGGTTCGCCGGTTCTCAGTGAAGTGCTTTCGCAGCCCCTGGTGCCCGCTACCTCAGAGCCACAGGCCACTTCCGACTCTCACATGGAGCCGACTGGGCCTCTGGATACTCAAGGTATTGGACACTCAGAAATAATTCCCACAGATCGGTCCGGAGCCGGTGAATAGGCATCGGCTGCTGAGGGTGTCTTCAGACCTACACAGTTATATGTTAAACCATCTTCAGCTTCAAAGACAAAGACTAAAGCAGCTCTAAAGACAAAGAAACAAGTACAGCATTCTCCTACTCAGACTTCCATGCCTAAAAAACAGATGCTTAAAACGGCCGAAGACCTAATTACTTTGATCAGGGGTTCCCATCCCCCTCCTGATAAGAGGCCTAGGCAAGAGACAGAATTTGATTCTTCTGATCAGGTTTCTCTTTTCTCTGATTCCTCTTCTGAACAGGATTATTCTATTCCTCCCTATGAGGATTCTGATGCTGAAGAATCCATTCCTTCAGCCTCTCCTCTGAGGATTATTCTTTTGGGGAAACCCTGCATACCATGGGGGAGCATTTCCACTGGGAGAGCCAAGATTACTTAGAGTCTAAGAAAAGGCTCAGAGACTTTCTGCTTTTACCTTGGCACAGACCCCTTGCTATCCCCCCTGTTATAGACATTGTAGATGATGTATTTTCAGAGTCCGGCCTGTCCCCTGACTCTTTGCCCCTGCACCTGCTAAGCCTGACAGATACTACAGGGTCCTAGATTCTCATAAATTCCTATATAAAAACCCCACTGCTGATCCAGAAACTATATCTCCGGGTCCCAAAGGGGTAAAAGCTTCCACTGCAAAAAACCCTGCCCCCTCTGATAGGGATTCTAGGGCTCTGGACAAATGGGGGAAAAAAGTTTACACTTCTGCTACCTTGGCTGTAAGGGCTTTAAATTGTCAGTTTCATATGCTTAAATATCAGCAATACTTAATGTCACTGCTTAAACAGAAAATGTTGACAATTTCTGAATGTTCAGAGAACAAGGAAATGCAGGATTTATTGCATGCAGCTGAACAAGTGGGAAAGCATACCTTGCAATGTGGTTATGATTCACTGGAGGCCTCTTGCAGGGCCGCTGTTACAGGTTCTGTTATTAGAAGGCATGCTTGGTTAAAGGAACAGAATCTACCTGATCATGTTAAAACAAAATTATTAGATGCTCCATTACAGCATGATACTTTGTTTGGTGCTAAAGCAGAAAAGGTGTTGAAGAAAATGGAGGATAAAGCGAAATCCATGCAGACAGTTAAGGATTTTTTACAGGTACAGCCACCCAGATTTAGCAGGAACTGGCCTTCCAAAAATTGGTCCTTTCCAGTGTCAGACAGGCCACAAAGAGGCAGATACAGACATCTGAGAGGCAGATCTCAGCCCCAAGGCTTATACAGGCCTAAACAATAGGGTGCTCCTACCTCCAAAAGCAGAGAAGACAAATCACAACCTTACAGGAAACAGTCCCAATGACTTTCCTCTGCCAGATCCAAGCACTTTTCTTTTGGCAGCCCCCTTAGGGGGAAAACTAGCACTTTTTTCACCAAATTGGCAAATGATTACCCAAGACAAATGGGTCTTGAACATAGTGTCCCAGGGCTACAGGTTCCATTTTCACACCCTACCAAGGGCAAAAGTTATGCCAGACCTGCCACACAATCAATGGGCAGAGGTACAAAAACAAATTACAGCCCTCTTGGACATGAGGGCGATTCAACAAGTACCACAACAAGAGCAAGGACAAGGCTTTTACTCAAGACTTTTCTTGGTGCCCAGAAAGGACAAAACCTGGAGACCAATACTGGACCTGTCTATACTAAACACATTTCTGGAGGTTCCAAAATTCAAGATGTTGACTCTACAGCAGCTACTGCCCATGCTGGGCAAGAAGGCTTGGCTCGTAACTTTGGACCTAAAAGTGGCACACCTGCATGTCCAAATCAGATACCTCAGATTCATAGCTGGCTCAATGCACTACCAATTCTCTGCACTGCCCTTTGACTTGTCTACTGCGCCCAGAGTCTTCACAAAATGCCTGGCACCAATAATTACGTTTTGCAGACAAAGAGGAATTCAAATATATCCCTACTTGGACGACTGCCTTATTCAAGCAGAGAACAAAGACATTCTTCTAAAGCATCTGGCGTTTGTAAAAAGATTACTAATTTGCCTAGGGTACACAGTAAATGAAAAGAAATCAAAACTAGTACCCTCTCAAGAGATAATATTCCTGGGTGCAAGCTTAAATACAACTGCCCAGATGGCTTATCTCATGCCAGACAAACAAAGGCAACTGACTTCTTACTTCAAAAAGTTGGCAACAAATACCCAGTTATCTGCAAGGAAAATCCTGCAGGCCTTGGGCTTCATGGCATCCTGCATTCTACTAATTCCATATGCCAGACTGCATATGAGGAAACTACAATGGTATCTAAAAAGTGTTTGGACTCAGCATTGCCACAGCCTGGAGACAGTAATTACCCTTATCCCCTGCCTGCAACAGGAGTTTCGATGGTGGGCACAGGCCTGTCACCACAACAAGGCTCTGCCATTCACTTTACCCACAGCCAGACTGACACTGACAACGGATGCATCAGATTATGCCTGGGGGTCCATATGGCAGGAAAATGTATTCGGGGCACATGGCCTGCAAGCCAGATGCATTTTCATATCAAGTAAAAAGAGATGCTAGCTGTTCAGAATGCCCTGACAGCTTTCAAGGATCTACTTCATCCAGGACAGCTACTGATAAAGATGGACAATACTACGGTCATGTGGTACATAAACAAGCAGGGAGGCACACATTCCTACCCCCTCTGCAGACAAGCAATGACCTTGTGGGACACAGCATTGACTTATCAAGTTCATCTGCCAGGAAAAACAAATACTCTGGCAGACGAACTAAGCAGAAACCTCATGGATCCCCACAAGTGGAAACTGGATCCACAAGTCTTCAGCATGATAACAAGGAAATGGGGATGCCCAGACATAGATCTATTTGCCTCCCCTCACAACTACCAATTACAGACATTTTGCACAAGGATTTATCACAAACAAGCATGGAGAGTGGACGCCCTATCCTTCGGCTGGAAAAACCTAACAGTATACGCCTTTCCTCCACTGTCTCTCCTTCCCAAGGTACTCCTAAAGGTCAGACAAGAAAAGCCAAAAATGATACACCAGCACTGGTAGCCAATCCTAAAGAGCTTGTTTCAAGGTCCAGCATGGATATTGCCTCAAACTTCCCACTTGCTGACCCAACAAAACAATCAGATCCTGCACAGTCAACTCAGGACCTTAAATCTGGCAGCATGGCGGATAATGTAGCCATTCCGAACACTCCTTTTTCAAAAGCTGTTATGGATGTTATCTTGGAGGCCAGGAGGCCCAGTACCAGAAAATCTTATACAGAAAAATGGAAGAGATTCTGTGCTTGGAGCCACGAACAAGGCATTGACACGTATGTACCAAATATTCCTCAGATTTTACAATACCTAACTGAGATGCTGGACAAAGGCCTTTCCTTTTCATCAATTAAGATTCATGCTTCTGCCATTTTAGCCCATTACAATACGGAACCACCTATCTTTTCTCCTCCTTTAATAAGGCAGTACCTCAGAGGGGCCAAAATCATCAGGCCTCCAAGGAGAGCACCACTTCTGGCATGGGACCTCAACTATGTCTTGGAAAAATTCACACTGTCTCCCTTTGAGCCAGCCTCAACAGCTGATATAAAATTCTTATCCTGGAAAACAGCTCTGCTCCTAGCAATAACCTCTGCAAGACGAGTCTCGGAGTTACAAGCACTCGTGGCTGTGGAACCTTTTATCATTTTTCATCCAGACAGGGTTTCTCTGAGGACAAACCCAACATTTATGCCTAAGGTGGTGTCCAGTGTGGCCCTCAACCAAACCATTCAGTTGCCTACCTTTTATCCAAACCCACAGAACAAGAGTGAGAAAATTCTGCATTCTTTGGACATTCACAGGCAGCTACGCTTCTACTTGGACAGAACTAAAGCTTTCAGAAAGACTGAGCAACTTTTAGTGTCATATGCTGCAGGATCACAAGGAAAGGCCATCTCAAAACAGACTATTTCTAAATGGATAGGTCATTGCATCCATTTCTGCTATTCTCAGCATGGCAAATCAGTGCCTAAGGGCATTAGGCCTCATTCTACCAGAGCAGCAGCCACTTCAGCAGCCTTCCTCAGAGGAGTACCAACCAAAGACATCTTAGAGGCTGCCACTTGGAGTTCAGTGCACACTTTTACAAACCACTACCACTTACCTCTTTACTCTAAATCCAGAGCAGGCTTTGCCGCTGCAGTTCTGCAGGGCCTCATAGCCTCTCCTTATACTATTTAGCTCAGCCACCCATCCTCAGCTTTGGGATTCAACCCAAGAGTAATGACTGCAACAGTGAAACACGATGAACATAATACAGTTGTGTACCTACCACAAATGTACTTGTTCGAGTGTATTCACTGTTGCAGTCCAGGTTACCCTCCCTCCATCCCCCCTTCTTTTGCTGGGGTTTATCTGTACTTCTCTATTCTATACAACCTATGTGGTGTATTTGCTTGTAGATGAAGGAAATGTTTCTTTACTGCATGTATGTTTATTTGCATAATATATTTAGCCTACCCTTTTGGGGGCACCTGACATCTGGGGCAAGAAAAACTGAAGAAAATGGCGTCAGCTGCATCTTTTATACCCCTGGGGCACTGACGTCAGGGAAGAGGCGACAGCAACCGACGCCGTACCAAGATTTTGGAATTCAGGCAGACTGCGGGTAGCCTGCCAGCAGGATAACCCAAGAGTAATGACTGCAACAGTGAATACACTCGAACATCTACATTTATGGTAGGTACACAACTGTACTTTTTGAATACTTTCCCGTATGTCAACTTTTTTTTATCAGGAGCAAATCCTTCTCTTGATATGATTGCATTTTTATTAATGTAGGTCTTCTCATGATCGAATTTGGTACATACACACAACATACCCTCTCAATTAACAAATCCTGCTATGGTATCATGCTTATCTATACTTTCAGAAAATGAATGCAGTCTGTTCCTTCCAGTTTCTTTGGTACAGCAGAAAATTTCAAGTTTTCTCTGTATGCTCTGTCTTCTAACTCCACCATAATTTGAAACAGCTCTTTTTGAGAAGCATCATGATCAGCCAGCCTCTTTCTCATTTTAGCCTCTGATTTTTGCAGTTTTGCCAGTTTATCTGATTAGCTAGATGTTATGTGATCCTATCTCGCCTACATTCTGACTGATGGGTTCGGAGCCGATCCCTCGGCTCCGATTCGGCACGCTTATGCCAAAGAGCGAAGTCTCTTATTGGCTGAGCTTACTATATCCCAGGATGCACCACTACCAGTCCCCCAGATCTCGTTTGCCGCTAACAAGTGAAGACGTGGTCTCGAGCTGGCTGAGCTAAGTAGTGATTATTTTCACTAACTTTCTGTCAGGAATTTCTTTATTCTTCAACAAAAAGCTGTTTTAACAGCTATTCTTGTGTTTAGAGTGCGTTTGGAGAAATTTACTTGGTAAATTCTTGTGTTGTGAGTGTTGACTAGGAGTACCTCTTGTGTGGAAAGGCCTTTCCGGTCTTTTGGTTGTTAGGTAACTTCTGTTCTGTTTAGGGATCTCGGATCCTTTATACTGCTGATAGTTTCTCTTTCTTTAAAAGAAGGACAAAGCAGAGAAAATTTCTTTCTAATTACAGTGTTTGTACTGTGTTTTGGCTATAATTCACGGAACGTCTCAGGTTCCTAGGCCTTCAGGCTTTAAAAGTGCACCAAGTGCAACTTTAAAATGTCTATCACAGATGACCACTCTCTCTGTGTTTATTGTTTGGGTGCAAAACATTTGCAGGAGTCCTGCAGCGTGTGTCACGCTTTTTCCTCGAGGGTCCTCCAAGAGAGGAAAAATAAGCTCATATTAAAGGCCTTATAAAACCCTCCTTTGAAGAAGCTTTAGCATCCTCTCCTTCTCCTGCTAAAGAGGCGTCGGCTCCGACCAGTCCGTCGGATCCGACCGCCAAAGACATAGGCAGGTTTCTCCTTCGGCTCCAAGGACTTGAGCCGAGGGCGAACGTCTGCCTCGATGCCACCAGTCTCGACTCCTCTGGCTTCGGAGCCGATGGCTGGGGCATCGAGGCGGGTCATCTTCGTCGGCTCCACTGGTCTCGGAGCCGATGAAGGTTGTCCGCTCAGACACTTCCTCCTCGGCGCCAAAGTCCTCCTCGGCACCAATGGAAACTAGTTTGGGTATTCCTTTGGCGCCGATAGTCATCGAGTCGCCTCGGAGCCGGTCCCCTAGCCCCTTGGGGCCGTTGGAGAGGCCATCTCGAACCCATTCAGTATCCTCTAGGTCATCGAGGATGTCAGATTCGGACATAGACAGGGTGCTCCAAAGACTGTTCCAGTCCCCAGTCTTTCAAAAATTTGTTTCGGCTCCAACCCAGTTGGCTTCGGAGCCGACGGCCCATGCCCATGTCATTGCCATTCCTCCTCCGACCGCTTCGGCTCCGTTGGAGCAGGTGCTGTTGGAGCCGGTGGAGGTCTTAGGGTCGGCTCCGACCCTTACTCCAACCCCGGCCTTCGGGTCCGAGTTTGGTACACGGACTTCTTCGGCTGGACCCGGGGGTGATGTTTCGGGACCTATGCTGTCGGTTCCGAGCCTCCCTCTCGGTGCTTTGGCTGTGGGACTTCCGTCTGCTATCATGGCTCCGGGGACCGGACACTCCCAGGATTCTGGGGGTCCGGCTTTCAGAGCTATGAGGAGTGCCTTGGCCAAGTCTTCGGCCATCTCTCCGGCTTTACCGGCACCTTCCCTGGGCGTGGAGACTGGGTCTTTGGCAGTTCCCCTGTCCTTAGGCAGCGGAGCCCCTGGGCCTGAGGTTACCCCCACTGGGGGTTCCCCTCCTCCTGAGGGTTCTTCGGAGTTGGCTCCAGAGGAGCCCCCAAGGAAGAGATCGTGCAAGAGGAAGCACGTGGACTCCCGAGTCTATTACATCGGACACTGATCTTGATGATGCGGAGGGGTCCCAAGTCGCCCTCGGATGATGTCTCATTTGCAGACATTTTAGAGATCCTCAAACAACGAGGCGGCTGGATATCCAAACCCCCCTCTGCTGATGAGTCAGTGCTTCTCAAGGCCTTTGGGGCTCAGCCCTCCGCCTCCTGGGTGTCTCCGCCTCTCGACGAGCTCCTGGATTTAGTTTGTCGGAGGGCGTGGGAACATCCAGATACCGTGGAACCAGTCCCTTCTCGTCCTAACAAATTTTTGTCTGCCCCACCCGAGAAGGAGTTCCTGACTAAAGGCGTGGCTGTAGATGCCATGGTGGTGGCATCTGCTACACAACAGGACGTGGCAGAGGCTTCAACGTCCGTCCATCCTCCTAATAAGGAGTCTAGGAGCATGGACCGCGGAAGCGCACCCTGACTTCAGCGGCCTTTACTTTAAGGTCCCTGAATTATTTGGCACATTTTACCAGGCTTCAGAGGGATCTGGTCAAGGAGCTGTCAGATTCCTCTCGGTAACCTACCTGAGCAGCTAGCCCAGTCGGTTAGCTCTCAGTTGGCTATCCTTGCTTCAATTTCTAACTCGTCCATGAGGCTCATTTCATATGCGCGAAGGCGTAGAGCGGCAGGCACAGGCGTGGCTCTACGGAGACAAGCCTGGCTCCGTTGTGTCATTTTATGGAGGCCTTCAAGTCTTCCTTCCGACGCTCCCTTTGATGGGTCCTCTTTGTTTGGACCTAAGGTTAAAGACACTCTTACCGCTGTGAGCAAGAAGGAAAAACTTTATCTGCCGTAGGTGCACGTTATTCCACTCCCTTCGGCCTTATCGCAAGGCTAAAGGAGGAGGGAAGATGTGGTTCCGCAAATCACGTAAGTTTTTCCATCAACAGCAGGAAGATTCCCCTTCCAGAGGCAGAGGACGGGAAATTTTTCTGGGAGACGCCGTCCCAGAGGCGCAGAGGGCCCCGCAATTCTGGAGACCGCGAGTCCTTTCGTGGCTCTTCAGCCTCCCACACTTCATGAGGGATTGCCCGGCTGTGCTGCTCGGAGCCAGTCGGGTGCCGTTGCCAAGCACCTAAAAGCCTGGGAGTCAATCACTCAGGACAGATGGGTGCTTCGATTATTGCCGGAGGTTACACCATTCCCTTCACACACTCACCCCCACCGTCCAAAAATCCCGGACCCACCACCCAGTCAAAGGAAATTGCAGCCGCAGAAGCGTTAAAGCTGCTAGAAAAGGAGTCATCCAACCGGTCCCCACAGACCAGATCGGATCCGAAATTACTCAAGGTTCTTTTAGTGCCAAAAGACAGGGGACCTGAGACCAATAGTGGATCTCGGCAGAGTAAACCCATCCGTCGCGACATCCAAATTCGAATGGTCACGTTACAATCCATTCTCCCATTATTGGAGAAGGATGTTTGGATGTGCTCCATAGATCTCAAGGATGCCTATTATCACATACCGATACATCGGGCGTCCAGGAAGTATCTGCGCTTCAGCCTGGGAGACAGTCATTTCCAATTTTGTGCTCTGCCCTTTGGTCTCACCCCAGCCCCAGGGTGTTCACCAAGTGTTTGGCAGTAGTAACTGCTCACCTGAGGAGTCTTGGATTCCAAGTGTTTCCCTATCTGGACGACTGGCTCCTGACTGCCACCACCAGTCATCTACTAATGGACAACCTCAAAGCCACCTTTTCCTGGGTGCTACCCTGGGAATTACATTCAATTGGTCAAAGTCTGTCTTGCTGCCCTCTCAGCGCATAAGGTTCATAGGAGCAGAGATAGACTCAAAATTGATGCGCGTTTTTCTTCCTACCGAAAGGATCCAAACTTTACAAGGCCAAGTTCAAGCCCTGCTTTCAAGATCCAAGGCCCCAGCCAGGATGGTCCTGCAACTTTTAGGTTTGATGTCTGCCACGGTTCTTCTAGTTCCTCTGGCAAGATTGCACATGAGGATTCTTCAGTGGCTATTATCGACTCAATGGTCCTTTCAGGATCTTCCCCTCAATCACCCCATTATGATTACAGAAACGTGCAAACGGGACCTTCGCTGGTGGCTTCAGCCATCCAATCTGAATCAGGGAAGTCCTTTTGTTATTCCCCCTCCAGTGGTCACCCTGACGACGGATGCCTCCCAGACAGGGTGGGGGGGGCATTGTCTGGGCAGGTTAGTTCAGGGTTCCTGGCTTCCAGACGAAACCTTTCTCCACATCAATGTATTGGAGATGAGGGCTGTACTTCTGTCCCTACAGGCCTTACACAAGTTTCTCCCTCAGGGCATTATCGCTATCCACACAGACAACATGTCGGTGGTCTGGTATCTAAACAAACAAGGAGGGACAAGATCTTACCCCCTTTGCAGAGAGGCCATGAGGGTGTGGGAATGGGCTGTAGCTACCAGCCGTTCTTGGTAGCGACCCACATTCGGGAAATCAATATATTGTCAGACAGATTAAGCAGGACAATTCTCTCCTCACGAGTGGTCCCTGAACGAAACAGTAGCAGCTCAGGTTTTCAGAAGATGGAGGACGCCGTGCTGCGACCTGTTTGCAACACCACAAAACACAAAGTGCAAAAGGTTCTTCTCCTTGACTCCACATCAGGGGGAAGCAGCTATGCATGCTCTAGCACAACGTTGGCCAACAGGGCTACTTTATGCCTTTCCTCCGATTCCACTTCTCCCAAAGTCATTCAGAAAGCTTCTCAATTGGGGTCCACAATGATACTAATTGCTCCGCACTGGCCTCGTCAGGTATGGTTTCCTACCTGAAGAAACATGCGGTGGACGATCCTTGGTTTTAGATCTAACTCGGATCTGCTAATTCATCAGTCGGGACGACAACACCAGTCCCTTCACACTTTGAAGTTGACAGCTTGGCTCCTCCACTTCCGACTTTAGTCAGAAATCACACCTTAGATCCGGAAGTTATTCACATTTTATCTTCGGCCCACAAACCCACCACTAAGAAATTGTACCTCAGTAAGTGGAAGAGGTTTGCTATCTGGGCTCAACTCAGGGGCTTAGACCCTATCACTGCCCCGATCCCAGAGGTTTTGAAATTTTTAACATCCTTGTTTAATCAAGGATCTTCTGTGTCTACTATTAAAGTCCAACTAGCAGCTATCTCTAAATTTCACGAATCCATGGATCCTCCGTTGATGAGCAGCAGATTATGCAAAACTTTCATTAAAGGTGCAGGGCTGTTAAGACCCCAGTTTTTCATCCTGCGCCGTGGGATCTTGATTTGGTGCTTCGTGCATTGACATCTTCCCCTTTCGAACCGGCTGCTACATGCGAGTTAAAATATCTGTCTTGGAAAACTGCCTTCTTAGTTGCAATTACCTCTGCAAGAAGAGTTTCAGAGCTTCAAGCCCTATCTATCAAACCACCGTACTTGATTTTTCACAAGGATAGAGTATCACTTAGGCCTAATCCATCTTTTGTCCCAAAGGTCTGTTCTAATCTCGGTCTCCAACAATCTCTAGCGCTACCAGTTTTCTTTCCAAAATTCTCCAATGAAGCAGAATACACTCTCCATAAATTGGATGTTCACAGGCAATTGCTTCTATCTAGACAGGACTCAGCAAATTGAATCAGACCAGTTGTTTGTGTCCTTCTCAGACAATAAATTGGGTAAAACCATCACAAAAGCTACTATCTCCAAATGGATTAGAGATTGTATAACTCAAGCTTATTCCTCTTCGAATAAGCAACTTACAACATCTATCAAAGCTCACTCTACCAGAGCTATGGCTACTTCTATAGCTTTTCATTCCAAACTCGCTATTTCTGAGATTTGTGCTGCGGCTACTTGGTCCAATCCGCACACTTTCATTTCCCACTATAAATTGGATGTGGCATCTAAAGGGCGAGCATCATTTGGTTCCACGGTACTCAGGAGTGTTTTCCAGTGAGCCACCCAGGATTCAGGTGCTAGGGACGCTGTCCCATCAGTCAGAATGTAGGCGAGATAGGATCACATAACATCTTTTAGTTATGTACTCACCATAACTTCAGATGTTTGGGATCCATCTCGCCACATTCCTAATACCCACCCTCCTTCCCCGGCCTTGGAGATCAGAAGAGATTGAACGGTTTTGAGTTCTACTGTTTTATCTTGTTTCTTCTGACGATGTTATATAAGCAGTGCTTGCATGTGTGCATGTATGCGGACAAACTAGATCTGGGGGACTGGTAGTGGTGCATCCTGGGATATAGTAAGCTCAGCCAATAAGAGACTTCGCTCTTTGGCATAAGCGTGCCGAATCGGAGCCGAGGGATCGGCTCCGAACCCATCAGTCAGAATGTAGGCGAGATGGATCCCAAACATCTGAAGTTATGGTGAGTACATAACTAAAAGTTAAAGCTTCTTCTATTTTCCAGCCTTTTGTTATGTAACTTTATATAGTCCTTCAATGTTTCACTTATTTTAAATGTCTCTGAGTGCAAATGATTTTTTCCTCTACATTACTAGAAGCAATCTCCTGTACCAAAACTGAAATTTGAACTGCTTTTTCTTTTTTTTTCTGAACACTTGCAATATTCTTCCCAGACAGATTTTTTTTTTCTTCTCCTTTGCTGGTTGATTTTCTCTTACTTTGCTGGCAGCCAGACTGTGTAATTACTAGCAGTGACTGAATTTTATCCAAATTGATAAATTCCTTTGGATTCTTTATTCTGAGTTTTACTTTCCACACTGGGAGAGTTCTAATCAACCTGTTGAACAGTGTGCATCTATTTTGGAAGCCAGGATTTGGGGATTATCGAGGGTAAAGGAATGCTAATGTAAATAAAAGTGCAATAGTTTTGAACTCCCATATATTTCATCAGTTATAGATCTCTACTTAAAGCTTTTAAAGTATAATTAAATTGTTAGAAGACCATGATTATTTTCCCTCTATGAAGATTTTACATTGATATATCTGACCTTCACAACATAAAAATCATTACAAATGATGCAGATACTTAGGAATTAATTTAACCAAAACAACTTATTATTGTTATTGTTGTTATTATTATTATTATCACTATCATCATTATTACTAATCATGTTGCTAAATGTTTGTCGTTATTACTCCCGAATGTGTTTATATAGAGAACTTGATAAGTTTGTTTTCAGAAATTAAGAATAATTAAAATGCATATCGCTGCTAAAGTTTTATTCCTCTTTACAAAATTCTTCTTGCCAATCCATCTTGAAAAAAAATGTATTTAAGAAATTTCACAATCACTTGTTAAAATTGTCATCTCTTTGAAGTGCTGACTCTGGCAATGCCAAGTCTTAGAATGAGGAGATAGGAGGCTCCCTATTGAATGTTGGCACTCAAAATGGCAAATTCTAACAAGCCAAAAAAAAAAGACTTAAAACACAGGCGAAGAGTGAATCTTGAAAATCATTCTTCTCCTTTAAACTGTTTTGCATGGAGGGACAAGCCTCCTTGCACTCCTCACACCCCCAAACTTATATCAACTCTGAGATCGCCATGCTTTGGAGAAAAGGGAATATTTGATAAATGGCATCTTGGACTTAATATATGTAAGTCTGTTCTTTTGGCCACTCAGTCTCTGTATTTCAGGACTCGCTATAGAGGGTTTTGGCATTTCAAAGGGTTACCAAGACAGAATGAATGAAAATGTGGACTTACATGTATTAAGTCTGAGATTGCTATTTCTTACAATATTGTCTTTTCTCTGACATATGTCAGTCTCATAGCTGGCATATGTAAGTTCAGGGGCTGGGGAGACCCCCCCCCCCGACATTGAGGGGTGCAGAATCCCTGCAAAAACAAGTTTAAAGGAGATAAGCAATGCTTTTTTTCACTTTTCCCCAGTGTTTTTTGTGCTTTTTTCAGCATTTCAGGACTCAAAATAACATGTATCAATGTTTCAACAAGGAGCCATTATATTTTATATGGTATCCTACATCTGTCAGGATACCAGATACTGTCATCACCAAAAAATCTGGTTGGAATTAAACTGTTGATGTGAAGTTGTTTTATCTCGCCGTTCATTCTTACAGATAGGTTCGTCCAAGTCGGCCTACTACAAAGCTTGAAGTATTCAGGCAGCACGAGGCAAGTCCCTATCCCATGATGCACCTAGAGTTACCTGAGATCTAGTTTGCCACTGCAGTAGATCGGAGGTTCCTCACATAGCTCGGGCCAGTACAAAACTTTTTTCTACAAATTTATCTAAATATTTTGATATTTCTCTGTTTTAGACTTAGCTTAGCTCTTATAGCTTATTATGCGTATTCCCTTTCCTTGGTGTGCCTTTTTCTTGACTGGGTATTAGCTCTCTTTGGCCTTGTTTTTTACTATAGGCCTTGTTTTATTACTGTAGTTTAATTAGTAGTTGTGTGCCTTTGAATAGTGACTTTTTCTATCACAGCCTTTTGATATATATTTAGATATATAGATATTAGAGTACTTAGATAAGTATAGTGTGTGTGCATGTGTGCTTAACAGTATATTTAACCCATTGTTTTAAAGGGCTTATTTGATAGTTTTTTGGGTGTGTCTTGTTCATTACAGTACCCTTTCTTGAGACTGTGTGTTCCAGTATGGCTGACCAGAATAAGGATCAACATCCTAAATCAGGGTTTAAAAAAATGTCCAAAATGTAGACAGAAAATGTCTGTCACTGATAGCCATGTAAATTGTGTATACTGTATGGGAGCACTGCACCTTCAGGAAAGCTGCTCCATTTGTCATTCCTTCTCTTCTAGGGTTCTTCAGGAGAAAAAGCAAAAGTTAATTTACAGAGGATTAGTCAAACTGTCTTTTCAAGAAGCTTTGAGTGACCAGGACAGGTCTACAAATCCTCAAAGTCTTCTAAGGCTTCTACTTCTTCAGAAGTAAAAAAAAACAAAGAAAACTTCGACGTCAGCTCCACAGCCCTCGGAGCCAGACATCTTGTCTTTTCGGAGCCGGTCCACAGTTCTGGAACCGGTATCTGAGGTACTTAAATTGCCGATCATTCAATCAGTGTCCCCATCCATCCATTCATCTCGGTCCTCGATTAGCCTTTCCAGTTTGGATGTGGATCGTGTGGTGCAGAAGTTGCTACAGGCACCGCTGTTTGCAAAAATTTTGTTGGCTCCAACCAAAGTGGTTTTAGAACCAAAGACTGTATTACCATGTACCTCACTTCCTCCTCCGAGCCATGCTGGTCCTTCAGTGCCAGAGGAGTCGGACTTGCTGATTGTTTAACCTTCGGAGCTGACGCCTGTTCCAGTGTCATAGGTTCCAGCTCCGATCGAGGAGACTAGGAGCCGACACTCTCCGGTCAGGTCCAGGCAGGATAGTCGGACTGACATTTCTGTTCCGACTTTGCCTTTTGGGGCTTCGGCTCAGATGAGCTCGGCTCCTATCTCTGGTTTGCAGCCAACTGCCCCAGTGCTGGGGGGATCGATGGTTTCCTCGGATCCAGTGGTCCCTCTTCATTGGAGCAGGGGTGCCTTCGAAGCCATGAGGAGAGTTATGTCACCCAAGACATCTACGTCTTCAGGTCCGACAAGAGCCTGTGTCTGATTCTGCTTTTGCTTCACAGATCCTTTCTAAGCGTAGAGACCCAGAGGCTCAGGAAGCCCCACTGGGTGGCCCCTGCACTTCCAAGACCTTACCAGAAGTTCCCATTGATGAGGTTCCCAGGAAGAGAATATGTAAGAGGATGCACTTAGACTACCCACAGGAGTCTCTCACATCCGATACTGACTTGGATGAATCAGAAGGGTCCCCAAGTTCCCCCTCTGAGGATATCTCATTTGCTGAGATACTAAAAATCCTTAGACAGAGGGGTGACTGGCAGTCCATCAACACTACTGAAGATGAGTTGGTTCTCCTGAAGGCTTTTGGGTCTCAACCCTTCACATCTTGGGTGTCTCTGCTCTTCAATGAACTCATGGAGCTGGTCTCATGAAGGATGTGAGAGTCTCCGGACACCATGGAGCCTGTCCCTAGGAGGCCTAATAAATTCATTTCTGCCCCCAAGAAAATTCCTTTCTTACCAAGGGAGTGCCAGTTGATGCCATGGTGGTGGTGGTAGCCAACAAAAAGGAGATTTCTGAAACTTCTTTCTCTATCCATCCTCCTAACAGAGATTCTAAGATCATGGATAGATACGGGAAGCGCACTTACAGTTCAGCGACTTTTGCTCTGCGTTCACTGAACTATCTCACCCATTTTAAGAGATTACAAAAAGATCTCCTAAAAGAGCTTGAAGATACTCTTCAGGGTACAGTAGCTTCAGATAAATTCGCCTCCCAGCTTGCCATCCTCAATTCCATAGTGAACTCTTTCATGCAACTCATTTCTTATACAGCTGATGGAAGGATTAGGGCAGGGGGTACAGGAATTGCTCTTAGGAGACACTCCTGGATGTGCTTGTGTTCCTTTGCAGAGCCCTTTAAATCATCTTTTGTCAACACCCCTTTTGATGGCTTATCCCTTTTCGGGGCTGTAGTCAAGGAAACTTTAACCAGGTGTGAACAGGAAGGAAAGACTCTGTGTGCCATCGGAGTCCATTTTTCCACTCCTAACAGACCCTATTCCAAGGGTCCAAGGGGAGGAAAGATATGATTCCAAAAATCCCAAGGAGCCTTTCAGGACACACATGGTGAAACCCCCTCCAAAGGCAGAGGAGGGGGCAATAATGGAAGATGCCGCCCTCACAGCAGAGGGGGTCTGGAACACCAGGGTGACAGAGATCAGTTCTTTGGAAAGCCCTACCAGCGCTCCTGAAAGGAGGCCCAACTGTCCTATTCTGGGGGCAGTCGGGGGTCACTTATCTTTGTATCCATATGCCTGGCTTAAAATAACAAACCACAACTGGGTACAAAGTATCATTTCCAGAGGATATTTCATTCCTTTCACCACACCCCCCTCCATTGACAACAGAAATCCCAGCCATTCCACCCAGTTACAGGGAACAGGGAACAGGCAACAGTAGCGGTTCAAATGTTGCTAAGAAAAAGAGTCATCCAACCAGTCCCAGCAGACCAGTTAGGATCCGGAACTTACTCAAGATTCTTTAAAGTTCCAAAAGAGACAGGGGACTGGAGACCTATTTTGGACCTCAGCACACTAAACAGATCTGTCAAGAAAGAGAAGTTCCGGATGGTCATGCTTCAGTCGATACTTCCCTTTTTAGGTAATGACAATTGAATGTGCTTGATAGATCTCCAGGATGCGTACTACTACATAAAAATGGCCAGACCATCCAGGAATCATCTGCGATTCTGGCTGGGAGCCAATCATTACCAGTTTTGAGCCCTGCCCTTTGGTCTCAGTACAGCCCCCAGAGTGTTCACCGAATGTATGGCAGTGGTCATGGCTCACCTGAGACGTTTAGGATTCCAGGTGTTTTTGTACCTAGATGATTGGCTCCTCACCACCACCACCAGGCATCAGCTCATACAAGCCAGGGACACACTCTTTCTCTCTGCAGTCAGCTGGGCATTACAGTAAACAAAGAAAAATCTGCCTTGTCGCCATCCAACATACCGTTTTTATCGGAGCAGAATTGGACACCACCACCACAACTTTGAGACTTCCAGTAGAAAGAGTCTTACTACTCCACCAGCAGGATCACAATATCATATCCAAAGACAAGGCTCCAGCATCAGAATTACTAAAATTGTTAGGCATGATGGCAGCTTCAATATTAGCCATACCATTGGGTCGCATGCACATGCAAATTCTCCAATGGCTGTTATTCACTCAATGGTCTTACCAAGAGCTCCCAATGTCTCATCTAATAATGATCACTAACACATGCAAAAAGGATCTTCAGTGGTGGCTGACCTCTCTTCATGTTACGATAGGTCGTCCTTTTGTTCTACTCCCACAAGCGACCACAGTGACCACAGACACTTCCCTGATAGGGTGGGGGGGCATTTTCAGGGAAGAACAGCCCAAGGCACATGGACTGAACAGGAAACGCATCTGCTTGTCAATGACCTGGAGATGAGAGCAATACTTTTAGCATTGCAGTACTTCCAGGATTCTCTTAGTCTGGGAACAATTGCAATTCAGACGGACAACATGTCAGTGGTCTGGTACTTGAACAAACAAGGAGGAACCAGGTCCTACCCCCTTTGTCGAGAGGCCCTGAGAGTATGGCAGTGGGCTACATCCACCCAGCGCTTTCTGTTAGCAATGCACATCCTTGGAAGATCCAACGTGATAGCAGACAAGCTGAGCAGAGCAATTTTGTTGCCTCACAAGTGGTCAAGAACGAAATAGTGGAGAGAATTTTCCGCAGGTGGGGCCAGCCTTGCTGCCACCTTTTTGCCAACCAAATGAACACAAAATGCAGAAGCTACTTTGCCCTGATCCCTCTGGGAGAAGCCCCAAGAGACACACTCGTACACGATTGGCCTCCGGATCTCCTCTACGCATTCCCACCAATTCCCTTGATACCCAAAGTATTACAGAAAGCAAAAGCCCCGGGAAGGACCATTATTCTAATAGCCCCTCATTGGCATCATCACATTTGGTTCCCCTTCCTTCAGCTTCATCAGTTGGAGAACCCTTGGATTCTGGACCCACTTCCAGATCTTCTGACGCACTTGTCAGGGGAACTTCATCCCTCTCTTCAGTCCCTGAAGCAGACAGCTTGGTTGCTCTGATTCCCAACATAGCTAGGTTCCATAACCCTTCAAAGGAAACTCAGCAGAGTCTGATATCTTCTCACAAATCCTCTACTAGAAAGCTACATCTTAGCAAATGGAAAACATTTTCTATATGGGCCTCTTAAAATAACATTGATCCCTACCAAGCCCCTGTTGCCTCCATATTAGAGTTCTTGACTATGTTTTTCAGTAAAGGAGCCACTGCAGCAACAGTTCGGGTTCAACTTGTTGCTATCTCTAATTTTCAACTTGGATTTGAAGGATTAAACATAATGTCACACAAACTATCCAAAGCCTTTCTCAAAGGACTTTTCTTCTCAGACCACCTGTGAAATCCCCTTACACCCCATGGAATCTAAATTTTATGCTTTCACACATTCTCCCTCCTTTCGAACCAGCTTCCTCACGCGATTTGAAATATTTGTTATAGAAGACTATCTTTTTAGTAGCCATCACTTCTGCCCACAGAGCGTCAGAGCTTCAAGCCTTGTCTGTAAAGCCTCCTTATTTGATTTTCCATGCTGACAGAGTCTCACTGCGAACTAATCCATCTTTTTTTGCCCAAAGTCTATACTGAAACTAACCTTAACCAGATTATAGATTTGCCAGTGTTCTTCCCCAAACACTCCAACAACTTAATAGTATATGCTGCACAAGCTTGATGTTCATAGACAGCTCAGATTTTACTTGGATAGAACAAAAGAGTTTAAGAAATCAGAACAGCTTTTCATTTCCTTTTCAGATTCCAGAAAAGGTATGGCAGTGGCAAAAACAACTCTGTCTAAGTTGTTGTCCAGATGTATCACATTTGTTTATTCAGCTGCTAATATGCCCTTGCAACACATAATTAAGGCTCATTCTACTAGAGCAGTGTCTACATCTTCTGCCTTTTCTTCTAAACTTCCTGTAGACAACATTTGTGCAGCAGCCACTTGGTCAAGACCTCATACCTCTATCACTCATTACAAAGTTGACAGGGCCTCTTTTGGGTCTACTGTCCTGAAAAACATACTCCCGTAAGCCACCCGAGAAAGATGGTGCTTGGGACGCTACCTATCTGTAAGAATGAACAGTGAGATAGAACAACTTCACATAAAGAAGTTATGCACTTATCATAACGTTCCATGTGAGTTGTTCATCTCGCCTTCATTCTTACTTCCCACCCTTCTACCCCCTCCAGGGTTTTTTGAGGACCGAGATACTAGATTTTTCATGGTTGCTCAACCCTTCTATGCTTTTTCTTAGTGATAAAACGACATATGGTATTATTACATGCAGCAAACAAGATTGGAGGTAACTCTAGGTGTATCATGGGATAGGGACTTGATCTCGAGCTGTCTGAAGATCTTGAGCTTTGTGGTAGGCCAACTCAGAGCCGAGGATCGGCTTCGAACCCATCTGTAAGAATGAAGGCAAGATGAACAACTCACATGGAACGTTATGGTAAGTACGTAACTTCTTTTTCAGTTGCTAGCACATTGGACTTCTAGTAAAATGGAAAACAGATATTCAAAGCTGAACAGCTGTTAACAAGCTGCTTCACATAGTCCAGGGTTTGATTCGCGTAACTTCCATTTGTCTCCTGTGTGACTTTGAGCGAGTAATTTAACCTTACCCACACAGTGCTTTGAAGCAGTTTAGAAATTAAGGTAGGCTCCTGTGTGTCTCATGGAATGCATGTCTAGTAATTATCTTTGAAACTAAGAACCTCTAAACTTTCAAACATTTTCTAATATTTTATTATTTTAAATCTTCTCTTTTCACCAAGTAATTCTATTAATTGGTTATGTATACTGATGTGGCACAAATTTTGAAAAAAATGTTAATTCTTTCACAAAATAATCCTTATACTCTGCTCTTTCATCCTTTTAACCAACTTTCCAAGCTCAAACTTAATTAATTATTATTAATTAGTTTACTGAAGGAATCTGAAAGTAGGTAGTTTGTCCAATCTGTCATTCAAAACTGTGATTTAACAAAGGAAAAATTATTGTGATTTTCTGTATTTTAAGTCTTTAGGAGTTGCCAGATATTTTTTTTCAAAATTCTCCTGGTGCCTTTATGTACCTCCCATGGTTGATGAACCCTGCATGGTCCACTGGGAGGAGAACCTAGACAGAGTCAAGTTATTGTTGGGACAGAATTTCTCAGCATGCGTGAGAACGCTTACAGAACCTCATGATTTGCCAGTGATTTTTGCTTGGAATGCTAAATTTTCATATGCCCCTGCTCAGCTTGATACTATCATGACCTTTAGGAAGACAAAGTTTTAGAACATAAATGTAAGGTTAGATTGATGCTTGGGTGTTTAGTCAGTAGTGTATTTTATTAAAACTGCTTTTATTTTTAGAAGTTTACATATGGCTAATGTTTTATAACAATTTTCTTTATATTGATTTATGTCCACTTTTAGTTTTCTAAATCTAGTTTTATTTCAGTTAGACATTTTTCATATCTGAGCGGTGTTGCTTCTTCTCATTTATGTTAATTTCCTTAAATGCAGGAGTTGCACTGGTTTGTAGCAGTCTTTTTGACAGATACTCCTATTTTTTAAGCATTTTGTTTTGCTTGTTCAAAAAGACATTGGAATATTCTTATACATATCTTTAAGTTGGTAACTTAATCCATACTTAAGGGTTTAGGTGGACGTTTCTTATTTTACTGGCTGCATTTAAAAATAAATAATCTACAGATTTTTTTTATAGAAATAGGATCTAGAAATCTACACTGTTTCAGTCATGGATGTGTGTTGGCTACTTTTTGGTCACATGTTCATGACAGGAGTGGGATTGCTTTGTTTCTTTCATTAGATACAACAAGTCTGAAACTAGTTAGCTTTTCATAAGTGGACTAGCCCCCCTTTTACTTCTGTTTTTTTTTTTTTCGTTTACAGTTTTCATTGGCCTGCAACGTCTATCCCATTTCATTTCACCTACCTTCAAATAAGGACATTTTCATTGCCAGATCCAGCTAGCACAGGTGAACCTTGACTGAAGTGAAGTCTTGGGTGTATTGAGTACTCCATCATGCTTTGATAATTACCACACGCATACATGTACATACACACAAACACAGTCATCGCCACCGGACCCCCCCCCCCCCCCCATGCTTGTACACTTAGTAGTAACACAGGCCATCTGGCTTTTATAACTGACTTGTCAGTTGGACATCTGGGAGTGGCACTTAGTTTGTGGTTTTAATTCAAGCTAATAGAGTTACACAAAACAGGATGATAAAGTGACTTCAGAAGAGACAGGGCTTTGTTTCTGTCCTACTTACTCTCTCAGTAATGAAGTAAGTGCTACTTTAGTCCACTCCCTGTTTCTGTTTATCAGAAGCTAGGGTTTATTTTTATTATTGATTATTTTGTTAGCCAGGAGGGTGGTCTGATCCAAATTGACCTTCTGACAGCCATGATTCAAACTGCACCCAGGCAAACAATTGTAGCATGTTACAGGCCACCCTCACAAACTCAGGAACCTCACATGGCCTTCCTGAAAACACTAGAGGGGATAAATGTATCAGCAAACACCATCATACTAGGTGACTTCAATTACCCTAATATAGACTGGGAACACTACTCAAGCCCAAACACCCTAGCCCAAAAGTTCCTGGAATTCATAAACTCAAATGCCATGGAACAACTAGTCACCATCCCCACAAGAGGAGACAACATACTTGATCTCATCATCACTAACATGGGAGCACAATGTTCAACACCGGAAGTATACCCCTCACTGGTGAGATCAGATCACAAACTAATCTCGCTGGAGGTCCTCATCCCACCCCCACCTGAAATAAAAAAGACCACAGTAAAGAACTTCTCAAAAGCCGACTTCACACTTCTAAAGACTAGTGTGGTCTCCTTTAAGGCCCCAAGCCGGGAAAACAGTACTCAAGCCGCTGAATCACTTACAAATGCCTTCTACCAGCACCTGCAGGACTGCATGGATAAGGCAATCCCAAGCAAAACAAAGACTCTTTGTACCAAAGGCAAGCGTCCAGTCTGGTGGACCCCAGCCATAAACAAACTCTACAACAAAAGGAGGAAGCTACTACAAGATAGAGCAAAATCCTTAAAAGGTAAGACACCCTTGATCACTATAAGTAAAAAACTAAGAGCTCTCATAAAATCATCCAAAGCAAATTTTGAGAGAAAAATAGCTAAAGACTCAAAAGACAATCATAAGGCCTTCTTTAGCTATGTTAGAAACCTGGGAGGAAACTCCCAGATATGCTCAGAACTAGTTCAAAATGATGTGAAGATTACTGATCCTACAGACATTGCCAACATACTGGCTGACAGGTTCAGTGCAAACTTCTCCCCCCCCTCCCCACCAAAAGGAGAGATATCTATACCAAACGATTGCAGCCCCTCAAACATCTCCAACGCCCAAGTGAGAACTGCTCTCTCCAAAGCAAAAAACACAGTATCCATGGGACCTGATGGTGTCCCTGGCTGTGTGCTCCACGAACTCAATGAGGAATTAAACCCACAGCTAGGACAGCTGTTTAATCAAAGTCTTACCTCTGGATACGTACCCAGGGAGTGGCGCACTGCAACTGTAGTCCCACTTCACAAAGGCGGTGCCTCCACCGACCCTGGAAATTACCGGCCCATTAGCTTGACAAGCCTTATCTGCAAAGCCATGGAGAGGATCATAATGGACCTCATAAATAAAGACATAGGGAAATTGCAGACTTTAGATCCAACCCAGTTTGGCTTTGTCAAAGGCAGATCATGCCTTTTAAACTTGGTTGACTTTTGAAACAGTCACCAAAGCCATTGATGAGGGAAAGGCAGTCCATACAGCCTACCTCGATCTGGCGAAGGCCTTCGATACAATACCCCACTCGGGTATCATTGAAAAACTCATCAGCTTAAATGTTAACCCATACATCACAAGATGGGTTGCAAACTGGCTGAGTGACAGAACCCACAGGGTCAGAGTTGCTGGCGCCATGTCAGACTCAAAGCCTGTCACAAGTGGTGTCCCACAGGGCTCAGTCCTGGGCCCACTCTTGTTTGGCATCTACTTTTCAAGTACAAGCAAACACAGGTGGGTTATGGCTGACAAAGTTTGCAGATGACTGCAAACTGGGCCATAGTAGAAAACACATCTGACACAGATATCCTTCAGAAGGGTCTCACAGAAACGGATAACTGGTGCCAGAGCCATGGCTTAAAGTTAAATGCCAAAAAATGCATAGTCATACCCTTCGGGAAAAACAAGGTTACCCCTAGCTACCAAATAGGTGGCAATCCACTGAGCACAGAAGAAGTTATCAGGGACCTGGGGACCCAGGTTGATAGTAGTCTGTCATTCGACACCCATGTAGCTAAAGTAGTTAGGAAGACCTTCTACATTGCCCACCTTATCATGAAGGGATTCTCATCTAGATCAAGGGAGGTCATAGTCTCCCTTTACTCATCACTCATCAGACCAATGATTGAGTACAATGCCCCATTCGAATGTATCTGACCCGACACTTGCAGCAGCTGGAGAGGCCACAAAGTTCCTCACCAAAAGGATAAAGGGTCTCAAAAATCTGTCCTATGCTGCCCGACTGAAAGAACTCCAGCTCTATTCAGTCGCCACCGCTTGCTCAGAGGTGACCTTTGCCTAACATACAAGGCCATGTCAAACCCAGATTTGATGAATATGCTTCACCTCAAAAATCTAGATCCATCAGAGCCACAAGGGCGGGAGACTTAAACCTCGACACGGCTATTAATAGGACGTGCTGGAGGGATAGATTCATCACCCAAAGACTCCCTATGCTGTGGAACAAAATCCCGGTATATGTGAGGCAGAGCACCTCGCTGGCCTTGTTCAAGAGAAATCTTGACCAATGGATGGGAGATCGCAGATATACCCCAGGGATTACCTCAGTGTCACTGCTCGACAGAGGCACAGCAAAATAATGGGTATAGGCACAGCAAAATAATGGGTATAGTTCCCCATACTAAAGGGGTGGCGTATGCCACAAAACGATGGGCTAGGCTTGTAAATGCCCTCGGGCAGATAGCCTAGTATGAACCTATGAACCTATAAGAATACCCAATTTCATATGAACAAGGTTTTTAACTAATATTCTTTATAATAAGAATATTGATTAGGTGATCATCAATAATGGTGAAACATGTATACTTGGCTAATCTGAGTACATGTTCTTAAGTTGACCCATTGGCAAAGAGATAAGGCATCCTTCTGTGCTTCTGATGGCACAGAGCCAGTACTGGGCCTTGTGCACTGGAAGGGCCAGCCAGGGAGAAATAAGATGAATTGGCCATTTGCCAGCTTTCTCATCTCAAGGGGAAGGGTACAGAGTTCATTACAGCGTGAGTAAACTCTAGAGGAGGAAGGGAACACCCAGTTTGCATCCTGTAAAAGGGAAGCTCTGTGTATGGCAGGCAAATTCACCTACAGTGAGTAATGATGTCATGCCATTCCCTCTGTTAGGGAACTTTACCAGACACACCAGAATTATGTCTCTTGCTTCCCTTTCTGCAACTCCCCATAAGGTCTTCACTTCCTGGGCCTAGGGATAATGCCATAAGGAGTACACCCAAGAAGCTGTATAACCCACCTGGCAAAAGGCCATGTCCAGGATTATCAGGAAGAGAACCACAAAAGTATTCAGACAGGGTGAAGTGGTATGCAGTAAAGCAAGCCAGAGGACACTGATGGCTGGGTAGAAATGAACAGAATGCATAAAACTGAAATTATTTGAAGCTATTGGAAACAAGCCAAATTCTTCAAAAATAATACCATGTGTCAACATTCTTCCTGACACTTCAGTCTGCTGATGTCATTCAGTCTGATGAGCCACATTTATTAGCACTGTAGTTGTGAATAAAGCTGCTGTATCAGCAGTTTGACACAGCTGATGCACATATTCATCTAGAAGCTTTACCAGTACATATAAGTAGTATATTATACAATCATAGACTGTGCAAGGCAGCAAGTTCCAGTTCTAGTGGACATGCATCCCTTGTCAGTACCCATCCTTTGACCTTACCTCCTTTTTCAAGGAGCAAAAGACCAGTCATATCAAGGGACATATTTGTGAATACCAGTCCAATTGTCTAACTCTTTTTTTTAGAGAAGAAAGTGTGTCACATTGCTTAAGTTGGAGTGGAAGCTTTTTCCAAAAAATGGGTAAGCACTGAATAATAAATCTACCTCTCTACCATGTTTTGTTTATTTTTTGGAGCAAGTTTAGATCACATGTTCTAGTGTTAGGGGGACTGTCTGATTTGTGGAAATTTAAGAGGTCTTGTACTACTACTGGACCCTCATAGTCCAAAAGGCTAGATACAAATCACCCCCTAAAGAGTCAATAAGGCACTGAATAAAGTGGCAGTGCTTTCAGCCTCTCCTGGTAGCTCTTGTCTTTTAAGTCTGTGATCTCTTAGTTAGGGGTCTTTCCAGTTGATTGTTGCCTAGTAAGATGCATCCCAAAAAGGAACACTATGTTCAGTAATAGGTCTGATAGGTCTGATCAACGAGGAATGTAGAGGGGTAAGAACCTCCTTGAATATAGATGAAATACCTTTGGCAGTCAGCTGCAACAAGTAAAAAGATTTCCTGATCGCTGTTGCAAAGTGATAACCAAAGTCAAGGGAATTGTCTACCCATGTCCAATATTTCTCACCACACTTTAATTTTGTAGTGGGTTGTTGTCTGTACTATAAGATGGTATAGGGATTGTTTACCAAAAGTAACAATAGTTTTTAGCATCTAGGAAACATGATAATGATAAGATGAATAAAAATAGTTTCTTTTATCTAAGTACTATGCACAGCCCTAATAAGATTATCTTAATAGGTCTGAAAATGACTAGGTTTGTTTATAAAGAATTTTGAACTGGAATACCTTGTGGATATCTAGTACAGTGTTGTGAAGCTCTGTGCATTACAGCTGTCAGTGCTGTTTATCCAAAAGAAAACAACAACCAATAGAAGCTTAACTAAGAATTCAGCAAAAAAAAAAAAATTGCCTATTTCCAGAATACGGTAGCGGTTGCATTACCTGCTTCTGAACTACACCCACTGGTTCTTAGAAGGTAAAACTTAATCAAAATCTAGCAGGAAAATATATAAAATAGCAGCAAAATTAAGGAAAGGCAGAGGGTAACAGTACAATGCTAGGAGCACTTTAACTATGCATACCCATGTGACTGCATATACATACCAGAATACTATTTTAACCAAACAGTAAAACATACAAAAAATTAATAAAATAGCACTTAAACTATACAAATCACTAGGCCACTGTAACTGCAACAGAAAGCAAATTCCTGCTCTTTAGAGGAGGAATCATCTAAAAACCACAATTTTAGTTGCCAAAATAAAGTAAAATCTGATTGAACTGGAGCAGAATTGACCACCATCTGGCCCAGGGCAGGTAGCAGTTTTAAGTCATACTGAACTTTAGAAACTGGGTTTGTTTCTGAAAGAAAACAAAACAAACAAAAAAAGTGAATCACCAGGTGCATCACAACCGGTAATGCCAGCTCTGTTTCAAGTGAGAACTAAATATGCCATGCTGTCTCAGGATTTAGTTGTCATTCTCTGAAACACTACAGATATTAAAGTTTAGGCAATGCTCTAATTAATTAATTTATTTATTTTTTTGCCAGGGTGATGATGGACTATCAGGACCAACAGGACCGAAAGGAATCAGAGTAAGTAATAAACAGTTTACTTTTAAGGTTTTCATTTAACTTCTGCATGGATGGATCTTCCTAGCATTGAATGTGTTCTAACACTTGAAAGCAGTATTTTAGTATGTAATTAATAATTATCTACCAATAAAAGTATTTTTCTTAAGGAGCATGTTGTTTGGTCAACGATGTCAGTATCTCAGCCACAAGTAATCAACATAGAAATCTAAAAAACTTCCCATTTAGGTGAAGTCCACTATTGCTGTGGCTAGTTCTTCGAATTTGTATTAATGTAATGTAGTGTATTTTTTATGCTAAATGTAATAAGCTAATTTAATTTCTTTGAAAGTTGGAAATCGTTTATGCCAGTGTAAATGTTTAAACATTTGAATGTGCAGTATGTCACTGTACCTTTTGTAGTATCCCCTGTCTGGTTGTTCTTCCTCTTGGTTATGAGATCATGGAGTTAGTATATTTAAGGGGTGCAAGAGATCAGACACACACACACACACACACACACACACACACTGCAGAGGGGTTCCCCTTCCAAAAATACTCCTGTTGGAAGTTTTAATTCTTTATTTTATATAATTTTAGTACTTTTCTTTTTTCAGTACTTGTATTTCATATTATTTGTATTTACTAGTTTACTATATTTTGCTGGGATAAATTAATATCTGTTGTTTTTGAAGTCATTGTTTTGACATGAATCTTTTTAAAAACAAAAAGGAAACACACTGCCAGGTAAAGCACTCTCCTCAGAAACAACAAATCAGCAGGAAAAAAAGGCAATGAGTGCACCATGAGCTGAAGTCAAAAGTAAAATAACAAGTAAATCCAAAAGGTCTTCTTTGTATTTAAAATCCTCGTTTATTACAAAAGATAAAACTGCAGGAGATAGCAAGTTGTAAGCGCTTTCGCGTTGTTACCCAACGCTTCATCAGACATAAAGAAAATGCTGAAACTTTCCTCTTATAAAGCATTAATTGTTATGATGTCATTAGTAATTGGAAGTTAAAATTTAAAGAAACAGACATACAAACATAAAATATAAAATATAAAATATAAAATGCATTCTGAGTTAAAACATTGTCTAGAGCAGAGAATATATTTTACATAAATGTATGTGTAGGCATTAATGCTTCAGTGGCCTTGAAGCTAAGAAAGGCTTAAGAGTGAGCCTCATTAAGCCCAAACTTATGGGCTTGTAATTTGACAATCCACTTGCCTTCCCTTTCTTCAATTCTGTTCCTTATGTTACCTAATCTCCCATCAGTATGCACCAATTCAAGAACCTGGAATTTGAATGTGTGATCGTCACCTAACTCCACAGTGTGTTTAGCTAGGGCGTTCAGAATGTTACGTTTGGATATGGCATAGATATGCTCTCTGATACGTTCTCTTAGGGATCTGGTTGTCATGCCCACATAGAACTTCCTGCATACTTGGCACTCAGCTAAGTAAACCAAGTTGATAGACCTACAGCTCGCATGGTGCTTAAACATATAGTTCCTGTGTGTGCACTCATTGCCTTTTTTTCCTGCTGATTTGATGAATCTTTTTAAGCCCTCCATTGCAGTTGTCAGTAGAAGTTTTCATTTTGATCACATCGAAGATGACAAAAACCTACTGCAAAATCGAGAAGCATTTTAAATCTTTTAATTACTGGGTTATGTGGTAACAAAGATTCACCTACTGATTTCCAGTCGTCATTTATGATGATGTACCAGGAAGGCAACCAGTCCCCATGCAAACTGTCACTACTAGACTAGAGCTACCTGTTCCAAGGACCTAAATACGGCCTATGACTTAAATATGAAGGCCTAGAGAGGGACAGATTTGCCTCCCAGCAACTGCCGCATCTTTGGAATAGACTGCCAATTCATGTGAAGCAGAGCCCCTCTATGACACTGTACAGAAGGAACCCAGATGAGTGGATGGAGCACTGTAAATTCTTACCAGGGATAGTGCCCACAACCCTCCTGGACATGGGATATCATTACCTTCCCAAAAGGTACTGTAATGCATTTCTAGGTATCAAGTTTTACTATTCATATCCATAAACAAGAACATCCAGATGTTCATTGTGTTACACTGCTGCAGTCGTTACACTTGGGTTATCCTGCTGTCAGGTGGTCCCTCAGTCGGCCTGAGTTCCAAAGTCTTGGTCCGGCGTCGGTTGCTGTCACTTCTTCCCTGATGTCAGTGCAACAGGGGTATATAAGATGCAGCCGACATGATTTTCTTCAGTCTTTCTTGCCGCGCGGTGCCCAAAGCAAAAGCAGTTCGCAAGTGCCGGTCGGCTGACTCCTGAGATTTTCATTTCCGAATCCAGAACCGAAGTCTTCTACAAAGCTAAGTACCCCGTTGGGGAAACTTTTTCTTGCCTCAGACCGATGTCAGTAAAAGTTAATAACTGTATTTCTTGTGGGAAGCAAATACCTCATAAGGATTTCCATTCTTATTGTATCCCATGCCTAGGCCCAGACCAGGACGTCACAGGTTGTCGGTTTTGTGCTAGGTTTAACAAGCGCACTATTAAATGTCGGTTTGATTTTGCCCGACATTATTTTGGCAGAAAATTCAACTATATCATGCTGTCGGAACTACCGACGACCGGAATACACAAAAAGCGCAAAGACAAGGACAGTTATCCGAGGCCCAAAACTGACGACGAAGCGTCTTCTAAGCCAGTCGCCGGTTCTCCGGTTTTCAGCGAGGAGCCTTTGCAGCCCCTGACGACCGCTTCTTTAGAACCTCTGGCCGCCTCTGACTCCCACGTGGAAATGGCTGGGCCTTCGGATGCACCAGATTTACAGCCTACCGAGACTAACCCTTCAGAGGGATCCGGAGTAGCTGAACAATCCGTAGCTTCAGAGGGTGTTTTCAGACCTACTCAGTTAACCATTAAATCTTCTGCTAAGTCTAAAACCCCTTTAAAAACAAAGAAACAAATTCAACATTCACCAGGACAGGCCTCCATGCCTAAGAAACAAATGCTCAACATGGCCGAAGACTTAATCACCCTGATCAGGGGTTCCCATCCCCCTCCTGATAAAAGGCCTAGACAGGATGCAGACTATGACTCATCCGACCAGGTATCCATCTCTTCAGATTCATCCTCAGATCTAGGATACTCTTTACCCCCTTATGAGGATTCTGATGCTGAGGAATCAATTCCTTCTGCATCTCCGCCAGAGGACTACTCCTTTGGGGAAACCTTACATACCATGAGGGAGCATTTCCATTGGGAGGGCCAGGATTATTCAGAATCCAAGAAAAGGCTCAGAGATTTCCTTTTATTACCTCAACACAGACCCCTTGCTATTCTGCCAGTGTTAAATATTGTGGATAATGTGTATACTGAATCCAGTTTAAATCCTGATTCTTTACCTCCTGCTCCAGTTAAGCCTGACAGGTACTACAGTGTCCCTGACTCTCACAAATTTCTTTATAAAAGCCCTGCTGCTGATCCTGAAACTATTTCTCAGGGCCCCAAAGGGGTAAAGGCCTCCTCAGCAAAGAATCCAGTCCCCTCTGACAGAGATTCCAGAGCATTAGACAGATGGGGGAAGAAAGTATATACTTCTGCAACTTTAGCTATGAGGGCCTTAAATTGCCAGTTTCACATGCTAAAATATCAGCAAAATTTGATGTCTCAGTTAAAACAAAAAATGCTTCCAAACTCATATCCTCCTAATTATAAAGAAATGCAGGATTTATTGCATGCAGCTGAACAAGTGGGAAAACATACTTTGCAATGTGGTTTTGATTCATTAGAGGCCTCCTGCAGAGCAGCAGTTACAGGATCTGTCATTATAAGACATGCTTGGTTAAAAGAACAGACGTTACCAGATCATGTTAAAGCAAAGTTATTGGATGCACCTTTGCAGCAGGATGTTTTATTTGGAGTTAAGGCAGAAGAGGTATTAAAGAAAATGGAGGCTAAGGCAAAATCTATGCAAACGGTGAAGGATTTCTTAGAGGTTCAGCCTCCTTGATTTAGCAGAAATAGGCCAACAAAAAATTGGTCCTTTCCAGTTTTAGACAGACCTCAAAGGGGCAGATACAGACGTCCAAGAGGTAGAGGTCAACCACAAGGTCCTTACAGGCCTCAACAATGGGGTGCATCAACCCAGAAAGAAGGGGAAGACAGGCCTCAGCCTTACAGAAAACAGCCCCAATGACTTCCCATTACAGCTGCCAAACAGTTCTCTCTTGGCAGCTCCCTTGGGAGGAAAACTGGCACTTTTCTGTCACAATTGGCATATGATCACCAAAGACAAACGGGTTCTCAACATTGTATCTCAAGGTTACAGGTTCCACTTTCACACTCTGCCAAGGCTAAAAGGAATGCCAAATCTGCCACTAAATCAGTGGGCAGAGGCTCAAAGACAAATTACAGCACTCATGGACATGAGAGCTATTCAAAAGGTACCAACACAGGAGCAAGGACAAGGATTTTACCCAAGACTCTTTCTGGTTCCCAGAAAGGACAAAGCCTGGAGGCCCATTCTTGATCTTTCTTCTCTAAACACTTACCTGGATGTTCCAAAATTCAAAATGTTGACACTACAGCAGCTTCTTCCCATGCTAGGCAAGAAGGCTTGGCTCGTAACTTTGGACCACAAGGAGGCATACCTGCATGTCCCTATCAGACAAAACTACAGAAGATACCTCAGATTCATAGCTGGTTCAATGCACTACCAATTCTCTGCACTGCCCTTTGGCTTATCTACTGCACCCAGCGTCTTTACAAAGTTCCTGGCACCAGTAATTGCATTTTGCAGACAGAAAGGAATTAAAATGTATCCGTACCTGGATGACTGCCTCATTCAAGCAGAGAGCAAGGACATTCTTCTAAAACATCTGGCGTTTGTAAAAAAGTTAAGTTGCCTAGGGTACACAGTAAACGAAAATAAATCAAAACTAGTGCCCTCACAAGAGATATTCCTGGGTGCCAGCTGGAATACAATGGCCCAGATGGCTTATCTCACACCAGACAAGCAAGGACATCTGACTCAATATTTTTAATTGATGGCAAAAAAGACCCAACTCCCTGCAAGAAAAATTCTGCAGGCCGTGGGTTACATGGCATCTTGCATACTACTAATTCCATATGCCAGACTGCATATGAGGAAACTGCAATGGTACCTAAAGAGTGTCTGGTCTCAACACTGTCAAAGTTTGGAAACAGTAATACCACTAATTCCTTGCCTTCAACAGGAGTTTCGATGGTGGGCTCAAGCATGTCACCTCAACAAGGGACAGCCTTTCACTCAACCCACAGCCAGGCAAACACTGACAACAGATGCATCGGATTACGCCTGGGGAGCACACATGGCAGGAAAATGTATTCAGGGCAAGTGGACCGCAGAACAAAGGCATCTTCACATCAATCAAAGAGATGCTAGCTGTACAAAATGCCCTTATAGCTTTCAAGGACATTCTGCATCCAGGACAACCACTACTAAAGACAGACAACACCACAGTTATGTGGTACATAAACAAGCAAGGGGGCACTCATTCATATCCCCTCTGCAGACAAGCCATGACCTTGTGGAACACAGCTCTAACCTATCAAGTTCATCTGCAAGCACAATTCCTGCCAGGAGAGAAAAACACACTGGCAGACGACTTAAGCAGAAACATCATGGATCCGCACGAGTGGAAAATACATCCACAAATATTCAGAATGATAACACAAAAATGGTGGAGCCCGGACATAGATCTGTTTGCATCCCCAATGAACTGCCAGCTACAGAAATTCTGCACAAGGACTTACCACCCACAAGCATGGAAAGTGGATGCCCTCTCATTCAGCTGGAAAAACCTACAAGTATATGCTTTCCCACCACTACCTCTACTTCCAAAGGTACTCATAAAAGCCAGGCAAGAAAAGCCAAACATGATCCTGATTGCCCCAGACTGGCCATGCCAGCACTGGTACCCAATCTTAAAGAACTTAGCACAGGGGGCACCCTGGATTTTGCTTCAAATCCCACATCTTCTGACTCAGCACAACAATCGGATACTTCACAGCCAGCTAAAGACTTTAAACCTGGCTGCATGGCAGATTCCTTAGTCAAGCAAGCAATGCCTCTCTCCAAAGCTGTTATGGATGTCATTCTGGAGGCCAGAAGGCCTAGCACCAGGAAAGCCTATTCGGATAAATGGAATAGACTCTATGCTTGGAACCAGGCTCACAGCCTTGACCCTGTTGTCCCAAATATTCCTCAGGTACTACAATATTTAACTGAGATGCTGGACAAAGGCCTCTCCTTCTCATCCATCAAGATCCATGCCTCTGCCATCTCTGCTCATTACAACACGGACCTACCTATTTTTTCTAATCCTTTGCTAAAACAGTACTTCAGAGGGGCTAAAAACATAAGACCGCCCCGTAGAGCACCATCTCCAATTTGGGACCTCAACTTCGTGTTGGAAAAATTTACTTTACCTCCTTTTGAGCCAGCTAACTCAGCAGATTTAAAATATCTCTCTTGGAAAACTGTTCTGCTCCTGGCAATAACCTCAGCACGAAGAGTTTCAGAATTACAGGCACTAATGGCAGTGGAACCTTTCATCATCTTCCACCAAGACAGGGTGTCTTTGAGAACAAACCCTACTCTTATGCCAAAGGTGATATCAAGTGTGGCTCTAAACCAAACTATTCACTTGCCAACTTTTTATCCAAACCCACAGAATAAAGGGGAAAGACTTCTGCATTCCTTGGACATACACAGGCAGTTACGCTTCTACTTGGACAAAACCAAAGCTTTCAGGAAAACTGAGCAATTGTTTGTAGCATATGCTGCAAGAGCACAGGGAAAAGCCATTTCAAAACAGACCATTTCAAAATGGATAGGACACTGTATACGTTTCTGCTATACACACCATGGGAAAACTGTACCTAACAGCATTAGGTCTCATTCCACCAGGGCAGCAGCCACTTCAACTGCCTACCGCAGCAAGCAGCAACTTGGAGTTCTGTACATACCTTTACCAAGCATTACCATCTGCCTCTTTACTCTAAATCCAGAGCTGGCTTTGCCACTGCAGTGCTGCAGGGCCTTATAGCCACCCCTAATGCCTTATAGAACCAGCCACCCTACCTCAGCTTTGAGATTCTACCCAAGTGTAATGACTGCAGCAGTGTAACATGATGAACATAGTACAGTTTTGTACCTACCATAAATGTAGATGTTCGAGTGTATACACTGCTGCAGTCCAGGTTACCCTCCCTCCTTCCCCTCTTTCTTGCTGGTACGTACCTAAGTCTTATACCCTTTACTACCTATGGGGAGTATTTTCTAGTAACTGAAAGTTTTTGATTGCTTTTCATATGTATGTTTTATTAGCAATTTGCATAGCCTACCTTTTTGGGGGCACCTGACATCTGGGGCAAGAAAAACTGAAGAAAATGGCGTTGGCTGCATCTTATATACCCCTGTCGCACTGACGTCAGAGAAGAAGTGACAGCAACCGACACCGGACCAAGACTTTGGAACTCAGGCTGACTGAGGGACCGCCTGACGGCAGGATAACCCAAGTGTAATGACTGCAGCAGTGTATATACTCGAACATCTACATTTATGGTAGGTACAAAACTGTACTTTTCTTAGGTTCGTATTATCTTTTGTTTAGCATCTTCCTACCTATTCTTAGCTCTCATAACAGAAACCTTTTTAATCCATACTGTTAAATACTTCATCTGATTGTGTCCCCATAAATATGGATATTATAGGTTCATAAGTGTGTACTAGGCTAATGACCACAACAGTCTTTTTCAGCCTAGCTATTCATCCCAAATCTCCAACAAGTTCTGGTACTCTAGATAAATGTAAGCAGCAGCTTGGGAGATGAAACAACAAACAGGGCCTGGCAGATGAACCATAAACATTGTCTGTCTTTGTCCATTAGAGACGTAAGTGACAAACCAAGAATGAATACCCCGATCCCCATCCAGTTGTCCAAATTACACTTTGATTGGGTTACAGAGGAACTCTGCTTCACATGGATGGGAGATCTGTTCCAGTGAAGGGGTATTCTCTGGGATACATACCTGTCTGTCCAGCAGGTCCTATTTATATTGCTGGCAAGGTTTAAGCCTTCAGAACAAGTAATGTTGGTGCTGTTTGTTTTGCAGATATGCAAGAGGTCCATCAGGATGGGGTCTGATAATGTGTTGTATGCCAGGCATAGATCTCCCTTCAACAGACTCTAGGAGTCAGAATACAGGGATAGGGCCTTGAGGCAGTTTGCATAGGACATGTTACTCAACACCCTCTATTCTTTTAGTGAGGATCCCCAGTGAGTGTTAGTTCTTGGATGTACCTCGTTAGGTACATACGAAAGGGGTTATTGTACTCAATGATAGGTATGAAAGCAGAATACAGTGGAACAATGGCCTCCTTGGACCTAGATGCCTTAACTTTGTTTTTAAGTTGGACAAGACAGAATGATTCCTCACAACTGTAGACATGTGATGGTCAAAGGCTAGATTACTGTCTGTGTGTGTCCCGAAATTCCTGACTACTGGGTCATCCCTTAGGGGTGTGTTGTCAATATGATAGTTACTAGGGGTCGATGACTTCCTGAATGATACTATTATGCATTTCTTGGCATTTACTTTTAGTCCATGGATCTGACACTAGTTATTTGTCTGTATCATGCCTCCGTAGAGAACACTTGTGTTGGGGGGGGGGGATTCTGACTAGTCCTAATTTGTAGTCATCTGCAAATTTAGTCAGTCAGAAGCCATTGACATTGGCCTTGACTTCAGAGAAGTAAATGCCAAAAAGGAGTGGTCACAGGACTGATCCCTGTGGGACACCACTTCTGACTGGCGTCTTTGTAGAGGTGGACTCTCCAGTTATAACTTATTGGGTCCTGTCTGTGAGCCAGCTAGCCATCAACCACGTGACAAAGGGTTATACCTAACCTCTTGAGTTTGTCAGCAATGTCCAAGTGGGTTATTGTCAAATGCCTTGGCCAGGTCAGGGTTGGCAATGTGAACCATTTTGCCTTCATCCATTGCTTTGGTGACCTTTTCAAAGAAGTCCACCAGAGTGAGTATACATAACCTGCCCTTGACAAAACCACAATGGGTTGCATCCAGTGTCTGGAGATTTTCTATATCATTATTGATCATTTCCGGGATAATTCTTTCCATGAATTTGCATTTGAAACTAGGGAGACTCGTGGGTCTATAGATGACCCATCTTTGTGCATAGGTGTGACTGTTGCTGTTCTTCATTCATGTGGCACTAAACTAGTTAGTTGGTTACAGCTGAACAGCAATTCCAGACGGCCTGATAGGTTAGCTTTCTTGCTATTTAGAAAGCATCCTGGGATACTTTCTCTGCCCACTGATGTAGTGTTCTTGGCCTTTGAGAGAGCACTGAGGATCTGTTCCCTAGTGATAGTAGGGAAGTTATATTTGATGGTATTTCCTGAGGGAAGGTTGAGGTGGATAAAGGGATAATGTTGGAGCAGAATTTGTTGGTCAGTAGGTTTGCTATATCTTCTGTCATTTTAATTTCTCCAAGTCTTTTGGGTTTTTAATAACATGACAGGAATGGACCTCATTCCTAAGTCAAAATATGATTAAAGTTTATAAATTTACTATTGTTTCAATCTTTGATGTTAGCCAGAAGTGCTCTTTGCAGCACCCACAATGTACCCAGTACTGACTCCTTCTGTAATTCATGTGGAGGTACATGTAACTGTAACATATCTAAGTATGACTGTAAATTCTTTTTTTATAAGACCAGTTGCTTCTACTACTATGAGACCTGTCTGGGTACCCTTCTTCTACATTGCCCTTCTTTCTGCCTGCAAATCCTGGTATTATATGATTTTGTGTCTCTCTATACATAAAACACTTTAGTCACTGGGTGTAACAATTTCAGTGATCAATGCTACTTTTGTCTTCTTTTCATGGACTACAATATCTGGTTTTCTGGCATCTATTTTTTTTGAAATGTTGGTAATGGGATATAAAGTTCACAATTTTCTATAATGCTCTGTGGCTCATGTTTCCAATGTTTTTTCAGCTATTTCAGTATTATAATGTTTGCATAATCCCCAATGCAACAGTCTTGTCACATTACTATGCCTTTCAGTATACAGTCCTTCTGCCATTAGTATACCACAACCAGCAACAAGATGTGCACCTGTTTCCAGTACTGTTTTACAAAACCTATATTTGTCTTTTTCTCCCACATGTTCAATGGACTTTGTAAACCAACGTGTACACAGTCCACTATTTTGAGCCACCAATATTAACCCTTCGTCTTTTGGTTTCAATTCACTTCTCCTTAACCATTCCTGCACTCGATCCTGATCAACATGAGGTTGTTCCAAGAGTTTTCAGTACTTGCAACTATATTTATGCATGTTCCACATTTCTTCCTTTCTCATATGATCCTTCACCTTATATTCTTTCTTTTGTTTTTTGGCACATTCAGTTGTTGCCTGGTTTTTGCCTGCTTCTAATTTGATTTCCATTCCCACTTGACACATTTATGCTTCTGCTAATTTAAGTAGGGAAATCCAGTATGCTTCTGTTAATCTAATCAGGGAAGTCATCTTAGAATTATTCTCCTCATGTTTTAAAACTTTCACTATGTTTGGGAATTGTGAGGTCAGCAGATATGTATGCAAGCCCTATGATTGCAGATCTGTACATGTAATCATTTTCAAGGAGGGCCATACCTCCTTCAGAATGGGGATTATATAGTCTTGGCATACACTGAATTTATAAATCATTTTGTAAGCATGAAGCATCCTTCTTATTTCCTGTCCAATTGATCCAACACCTTTTGAGGCCAGTTAGTCACTCCAAAACTGTTAAGTTAGGACAGGAAGAGCAAATTGGTTTATTGCTTGGACTTAGTTCCTAGATATCAACACTGTTTTCAGTATTAATTTTAGTCTTCTAAAATATTTCTTACTAAGTTTTATTTGCACGTGTTCATTTTTTATTGTTGATCCTTCATCAATTCCCATATGTTTATACACTTCCTCTTGCTCAAGTTCTTTTATATCACATTCCTGTCCCAGAGTGATGTTTTCTTGCTGCTGCAGCTTTCCTGTTTGCTTTTACACATTTATCAAGACCAAATGACATTCTTATATCATCTGAAAAAGTTTTGACCACTTGTAGTTGTGCTTTCAGTTCCTCATCTGGTGAACTGTACAGTTTTAAATCATCCACAAAAGGTTGATGATAGGTCTTTACACTTTGTAGTTTTCTGGGAGCCAAATTGTAGCCATGACCTAATCTGTTAAGTAGACAGCTTAATGGGCTAAGGGCAACACAAAAGAGCAACTCTGATAAAGAGTCACCCTGGAATATCCCCTTTTAATTTTTACCCTGGAATAGTAATTATTTGTCCTTTATTGTGACTTAACTGCAAAGTGGTTTGCTTCTGTTTCATGGTCAATGTAATGTAAACAATCAGTGTAGGGTGTATCTTATACATTTTTAAGCACTTCAGCAAACCGTGAATATGGGATACAGTCAGGGTTGCCAGATTTCCGAATGGCCAGGTAGGGACTAAAAAAAAAAAAAAAAAAGGTCTTCCAAGTCTTAATGTTCCGCATTAAACAGAAGTAGCTCTGTGTGTTTATTGATTGGCCCGGGCCAATCAAAAATAAATAAACACAGAGCTACTTCTGTTTAATGCGGAATATCGCAGTTCCACATTAAACAGAAGTAGCTCTGTTTTGCGATGTTTTGATTGGCCCATATACCGGTATACGGGCCAATCAAAAATCTCTAAACATGGAGCTACTTCTGTTTAATGGAACATAGCAGTTCCGCATTAAACAGAAGGAGCTCTGTTTGCGATGTTTGATTGGGCATACGGGCCAATCAAAAATCTCTAAACATGGAGCTACTTCTGTTTAATGCGGAACTGCGATGTGCCGCATTAAACAGAAGAAGCTCCGTGTTTAGCAATTTTTGATTAGCCCGTATGCCAGTATATGGGCCAATCAAAAAAAATAAATAAACAAAGTGCCTGGGATTTAAACCGGCAGTGCGGGACTCAGGATCAGGCTGCTGATCTCGGGACAGTCCCACCCAAATAGGGACGTCTGGCAACCCTGGATGCGGTCAACTGCTTTTTTGTAGCCTATCCATGCCATACTTAGATTCTTCCCCTTTTTACAGTTGTCCATTATGACTTTATTTAATGACAAATGATCATTTGTTCCATATGACTTCTTTTGTTAACCTTTTATTCTATTGCCATGATTGAGCTTTCTTCTAAATGACTATAAACTGTCATCATCAGTTCCAGTGTGCAGTCTGTACATTGTTGCAAGGCAAGTTGTTGTTTTATTGTTTAGCTTGCAGGTTCACTCTTAAACAGGAGTATTGTTTCTCCTGTTAACCAGGTCAGTGTCTGTACAGGTTGCGCATATAAATAGATGTTAAGTTGTCAATCTCGCCTTCATTCTTGCTGGATGGGTTCGGAGCCGATCCTCGGCTCTGACTCGGCACTTGCTTTAGCTCGAGAACTCCTTTTACCAGCTCGAGGCAACCCTATATCCCATGATGCAAGGCGGAACTACCTCAGATCTCGTTTGCCGCTTAGCGAAAGAGGTCTCCTTTGCCAGCTGAGGTAAGTTTTTTCTTGTAAAAGAAGAAAAAGTTTAGTTAGGGGTTTATTTTTTCCCTTTAGTGTTAGATTAGCCTGTACTTAGTTACAGCCCACCCTATTCCCTTCCTTTTAAACTTTTATAAATAGTTTTCAGTTTAAAGTTTTAGTCAGGTCTAGTTCCCCAAGTTATTCCCTTCCTGTGTGTCTGTGTAAGGGATTAATTGGTGTGTTTGTTGGGACTGTTTGTGTTTCCCTTCTAGGATGTCAAAAGAAGGCAAGGTTCAGGCTTCAAGAAGTGTGACCAGTGCTGTCAGAAAATGTCTCTGACAGACGGTCACACTTCTTGTGTTTATTGCCTGGGGCCTTTGCACCTGCAGGACTCCTGTGCTGTGTCATGCTTTTAGCCAGAGAGTCCTGCAGGAAAGGAGGAACAAATTAATCCTCCAAGGTTTACTTAAACCTGAAGGTTCTCCTCCTAAGTCAGGGGCAGGAAAACCTCTTAAGCCACCGGGTTCAGGCTACAGTGTCCAAGCCTCCTCCGTGGCTCCGGCTCCGGAGCCGATATCGGCCCGCTGGAGTCGCATTTCTGTTAGAGTAGTGGGTTCGGTGCCACGGCCCGATACCCTGACTACTGTGGCCTTGTCGGCTCGGCTGGAGCCGACACTTTATTCAGCATCGGAGCCGAGATATCCTCGGCTCCATCTGGGGTTCAAGGGACTTCGCCCGATGGCTTCCCGTAAGAGATCCCGGTCCCTTCTATACTAAGTATTCACTGCCCGGGTCTCCTCTTTGTCGGAGCGGAGCCATCGGAGCCGATCTTCGAGATCTTCCAGGCTGTCTGACCACAATTTGGAGAGGGTGGTAAGCAGGCTGTTGAAGTCTCAGGCACTGGCCCAAATGCTCCATAGCCCGCCTCAACAGACTTCGCTATAGCCCCGATTCTTGAGATTCCTCCTCCGACTCCACACCAGAGTTCGGAGCCGGAGCTTTGGGACAGCGACTGTTTCGATGCTGGAGCCGATACATCCTTCGCTCCGCCTCAGCTCCGATCTCCTCCTTGAGACCTTCCTTGAGGGATCCGTCGCCGGGTTTCCACTGTCGGCTCCGAGGGGCTAGTGGCATCGGACCCTTGTCCGACCCGCCTCCTCTCGGGCTTCGCTTTGGTAAGCTCGGCGCCGACATCGCCTCGAGCCTTCTCTCCTTGGAGCCGACCATTCCTGTTTCTTCGAGCGGATGTTCCGGTCTCCCGGGAGAGGAGCCTTTGAGGTGATGAGGAGTGTCCTGGCCTCTGAGCCTGGTCAACGGTCTATCCCTCTAGCTCCTCCCTCATCAGTGCCTGCAGATGCCTCTTGCCAACCTCTTGCTCTCAGGCCCAGGGATCCATCGCCCCAGGTTTCCCCACTGGGAATTTCCTCCTCTTCCGAGGTTTCTCCTGATCCTGCAGGGGAACCCTCGGAAGAGGACGTAAGAGGAAACACACAGACTCCCCTGAGTCTACTACATCTGATACCGACTTAGATGAGTCGGAGGGTTCCCCACGGTCCCCTCTGAGGATGTCTCCTTTTCAGACATCCTTGAGCTCCTCAAACAGAGGGGAATTGGCCTCCATTGACCCCTCCGAGGATGAGTCGGTATACCTGGAGGCTTTTGGATCCCGACCTCCACCTCCTGGTGTCTCCGCCTTCGACCCACTCATGCAGGTAGTGGCTCGAAGGCGTGGCTCCAGATTCTGTGGAACCTGTCCCCAGGAGACCATCCAAGTTCATCACGGCCCCTTCGGATAAACAGTTCCTGTCCAAAGGTGTCTCTGTGGATGCTATGGTGGTGGCGGCGGCCACTAAGAAGGAACTAGCGGATCCTTCAGTGCCTGTCCATCCTCCTAATAAGGATTCTAGGACCATGGACAGGTATGGAAAGCGGATGTTTTCTTCAGCGACCTTTGCTATGCATTCGCTGAATTACCTTTGTCATTTCACCAGGCTTCAACGAGATATTCTCAAGGAACTGGGAGAAGTTGTCCAGGATCCTTCTGCTGCTGGGGCTCAGGAAAAGATTGCCTCACAGCTTGCTATCCTGAATTCCATATCTAACTCCTCCATGCGGCTCATATCTTATGCGGCCGATGGAGCGAGCAGGGCCGCAGGCACAGGGGTTGCTCTTAGACGCCAAGCCTGGATGCGGCTGTGTAATTTTGCGGACCCCTTTAAGGCATCCTTCACCAACACCCCCTTTGACGGTTCGGCTTTGTTCGGACCTCAGGTGAAGGATACTTTGACCAGATGTGAGCAGGACGGTAAAACTCTTTCTGCCGTTGGAGTCCAGTTTTCCACTCCTTCTAGACCATACCCCAAGGGTCAGAAGGGGGGGAAGATGTGGTTCCGAAAAGCCCAAGGAGCTACACCGGACACACGTGGTCAGTTTACCCCCAGAGGCAGAGGGGGTAACAATAATAGACGCCGCCCTAGAGGCAGGGGGGGTCCTCAGAACCAGGGCAACAGGGAGTCTCTTCCTGAGAAGCCTTTTCAGCATCCCTGAGGTGTTGCCCGACTGTCCACCCTTGGAGGCAGTCGGGGGAAGAATTTCGCTGTACCCAGTAGCCTGGCAATCCCTATCCCAAGAGAAGTGGGTACAGTCGATCATATCCGAGGGTTACAAAATCCCTTTCGAAAGGTTTCCCATACCTCTGCAGTCCCTTCCAGACATCTCACCTGGTCAAAGGGATTTGGCAAGACAGGAAGTTTCAAAACTCCTGGAAAAAAGAGCCATCCAGACAGTGCCGGCAGACCAAGTAGGATCCGGCTTCTACTCAAGATTCTTTTTGGTCCCCAAAAGGACGGGAGATTGAGACCAATACTAGACCTAAGCAGACTAAACAAGTCTGTCAAAAAGGCAAGATTCCGGATGGTCACGCTGCAATCCATTCTGCCATTTCTGGGCAAGGACAACTGGATGTGCTCTATAGACCTTCAGGATGCGTACTATCACATAAAGATTCACAGACGCTCCAGAAGGTTTCTCCTTTCGCTGGGAGCCAGTCATTACCAATTCAGAGCGCTGCCCTTTGGCCTCACTTCAGCCCCCAGAGTGTTCACCAAATGCATGGCAGTGGTCACAGCTCACCTGAGACGTCGAGGATTCCAGGTGTTTCCTTATTTGGACGACTGGCTCCTCTCCGCCACCAACAAGCATCAGCTTCTTCGGTCCAGAGACTACACCCTACAGCTTTGCAAGAGACTAGGAATTTCGGTAAATTTCGAAAAATCCTCTCTGCTGCCTTGCCAATCTATCACCTTTATAGGCGCAGAGTTAAATATCACAAAATGGTAGCCAGGCTAACAGATCAAAGGATTCTGGACATCCAGAAATTTGTTCAGCTTCTGTTACTAAGCAACAAGATCAAACCCAGGTTTGTCTTGAAAGTTCTAGGCCTAATGGCTGCGGCCATTGTTCTTCTTCCACTGGCTCGCTTCCACATGCGTCTCCTGCAGTGGATGTTATTCACGCAGTGGTCGTACTCACGATCTGCCCATGAGACACGAAATCTTGGTAACACAGTCGCAGGGCTCATCTACGATGGTGGATATCTTCCCTCTTCTTCATCAGGGCCGACCTTTGTTCCCTCTTCCAGTTGCAAGAGTCACTACGGATGCCTCTCTGATCGGGTGGGGGCATTATCAGGGCAGGATGGTCCACGGACATGGCAACCCATAGAATACCACCTGCACATAAATGTCCTGGAGATGAGAGCAGTGCTTTTAACGTTGCAAGCCCTCGACGACTTTCTTCCCACGGGACTATTGTAGTACAGACGGACAACATGTCCGTGGTCTGGTACATCAACAAACAGGGCGGAACCAGGTCCTATCCCTTATGTCGAGAAGCTCTCAGACTTTGGCAATGGGCGATCTCTTCTCAGTGGTTTCTGATAGCAACGCACATCCCCGGCAGGTCCAACCTATTGGCGGACAGGCTAAGCAGATCTATTCTGATGCCTCATGAGTGGTCTCTCAATCAATCTGTAGTGGATCAGATTTTTCTGAAGTGGGCACCCTTGTTGCGATCTTTTCGCTACCCTCAAAACAGCAAGTGCCCAGATTACATCACACTTTTTCCCTTCCAGGCCAACCCTTGAGAGACTCTCTAACCCAGGATTGGCCTCGGGACTTCTTTATGCTTTTGCTCCCTCTCCATTGATTCCTCAAGTCATTCCGAAAGCCACCGCTTCGACTGCCACATTCCTCCTCATTGCTCCATATTGGCCTCGACAAATTTGGTTTCCGCCTCTACATCATCATCTTCTGGTGCAGCCCTGGCATCTGGACCCAGTTCCGGATCTTTTGATCCACCAGTCGGGTCAGCAGCACCGGGCCATTCATTCTCTCAACCTCACTGCTTGGTTGCTCCACTTCCTTCCCTAGCCAGGCTTCCAATGATTTCTGACTCAGTCAGAGACATTTTAGTGTCTTCTTTAAAGTCGTCCACTAGAACTATTTATGCTAGCAAGTGGCTTTTCAATATGGGCAAACGCCAGAAATATTGATCCTTTTACTGCTCCTGTACATTCTGTTTTGGATTTCCTGGCGGAGGTTTTTCATTCGGGATCTTCGTCATCTACAGTCAAAGTACAACTGGCTGCTATTTCCAAGTATCATGTTGGCTTGCATGACAATAACATCATGTCTCATAGGTTATGCAAGGCCTTTTTAAGAGGAGTTTTTCTCCTAAAACCTCCTGTGAAACATCCTCCTCCGCAATGGGATCTAAACTTAATGTTGGCATCCCTAATTCTACCTCCTTTCGAACCGCCTGCTACGTGTTCGTTAAAGTTATTGACGTGGAAAACTATATTTTTGCTGGCTGTTACTTCTGCAAGAAGAGTTTCTGAGATTCAGGCCCTCTGTATTCGTTCTCCTTATCTGGTTTTTCATATGATAGGGTTTCTTAGAACTAACCCTTCCTTTCTTCCCAAGGTTGTATCTCAAACCAATATTAACCAATCTATTGATCTACCAGTTTTCTTTCCTAACTATTCTGACAGAGCTGAACAGAAGCTGCATTTTTGGATGTTCATCGTCAGCTCAGGTACTACTTGCATAGGACTAAACAAATTAGAAAATCAGACCAATTGTTTGTCTCCTATGCAGAAAACAGGTTAGGTCTTCCAGTTTCTAAAGTGACCTTATCTAGATGGTTGACTTCCACCATTTCCTATGTGTACTCTCTAAGGGCAAACAACTATCTTCTAAGCCAAAAGCACATTCACCAGGAGTCTATCCACTTCTATAGCCTTTCAGGATAGACTTCCCATTGACACTATTTGTGCAGCAGCTACTTGGGCCACGCCTCATACCTTTGTGTCTCATTATAAGTTGGATTTGGCCTCCAGAGATAGGGCCAGTTTTGGTTCCACAGTTCTCAAGAGTCTGTTCCATTGAGCCACCCGGGATACAGGTGCTAGGACGCGGTCCCATCCAGCAAGAATGAAGGCGAGATTGACAACTTAACATTTAGAAGTTATGTACCTACCATAATGTTCCATGTTAGTTGTCTTCTCGCCTTCTTTCTGCCCTCCCTCCTTCCCCTGGCCTGGACAGATCTTGGAGAGTTCCTATTAGATTGCTTCCTCTGGAGCATTGTTATGAGGACTTCTTTTAGGAACCATGGTTCCTAATTATGTTAGGATAGTCTTTAGCAGGGTCAGTTAGCTGCCAAACGAGATCTGAGGTAGTTCCGCCTTGCATCATGGGATATAGGGTTGCCTCGAGCTGGTAAAAGGAGTTCTCGAGCTAAAGGGAGCCGAGGATCGGCTCCGAACCCATCCAGCAAGAAAGAAGGTGAGAGAAGACAACTAACATGGAACGTTATGGTAGGTACATAACTTCTAATTCTTATTCATGGCTAAATCCTTATGTAAAGATGTTAATACTTTTAGTCAGACGTTAGGGACTGCATCTGTGCCTGGGGTTTTTCATTTAGGAGAATCTTAACTTTGTTTCAATTTCTCTGGCCGTTACTATATCCTATTTCATATCCTGTATATTTCAACTTCTTATTTTTTCTTTTACTTCTTCTATCCATTCAGCATCTTTGTTGTTATGTTCCACAGTATCTTCATAGATTTATAAAATGTTTTTGGGTCATCAATAAATTGCTTATTTATTTATTTTTTCGAAGGGTCATTCTGTTTTTTTTTTTTTCAGTAAACATCTTTATTAAATTATCACATATAACATAGGCAATCTTACATTTATATAAATGAAAAACAGCATTGACACCACTTTAGTTGCAAACATTATACATCACAGACACCAGTGAAACAACTGTAGTTGCAAACATTACACATCACTTATAATCTGTCCAGTCATTGTCAGTTAAGCATCATATGGCTCATTCATATCCTGCCTCTTAAACCTCGTTCCTTCTCTGCATATACTGTTCCCACAATTCCCATCTTTTTTCCTAAGTAGTTTGCACCTCCATTTCTAATAATCCCAGTTTCAGTTGTTTTATATCCATTACTATATTCTCTGCTTCTAATAAAGTTGGTCTAGGCTTTGATTTCCATTTTCTAGTATAATTGTTTTTTTAGCAGCTACCATAATTAGAGTCAGCAAAGCTTTACTATGCCAAGGCAATTCTGATTCTGTATCATACCTCAAAAAATCATCTTCCCAGTCAATTCAGTCTGCTCACCCAGCATTCCCAACACAGTGGTCTGCAGGGAATCCTTAAAGTCTGCTAGCTCACTAGTCACCTCTTTCCTGCTCATCACACCTCCAACATGTGCTATCCACCTGAGGAAAAATTATTTGGAGTCTACTTGGGGTGTAAAAATACCTGTGTAAACACACCCAGGCAAAGATCCTAAATCTTCTAGACTTTGTTGCATATTTGGGAGATACACATATATTCCCTATTGTATTGTGTCTCTGTGAATTGATTATACAAACTCTCTTCCCAATCCTTTCTAAGCTCCTTTGTTTGATTTTTATAGTTATCATATAATATTTTATATGCTCTACTAATTATTCCTTTTTTAATGGCAGCTTCTGTTCTAGATTATATTAAAACATTACAAGTGCTGGTCTTTCATTTAAGAGCCTCCTGTTTCTTTCTCTTTGCTTATACACTGATATCAATCCTTGACAGGGAAGGCAATCTGTAACCTGCAGTTCAAATAAATTCTTGGCCTCTTCCCATTCTGTTACCTTTCCTTTTCTAGTTATTTGCTCCCAATACCTTGGCTCCTTTGTCAGTTTTCTCCAATAAATTCCATCCCATTTGCCTATTATCTGTATCCCTAACCACAGTCATCCCTATCGGCAGAATCTTTTTTCTCCATTCTTGTGCTGGTTTAATTTTCAGAATACTCCCTGTTTTATGAATGTAATACTCTGTATGATTTTTGTTGTTCTCCTTAAGAGCTTGCATCCACAATCCCAATCTCTCCTTATTTCTTGAGCCCCCTCCCCATATCATCATTCCTTTCCACTTTGAATTATATTTTTCTGCTTTTGCTATGTATAAGAGCCTTAACTGTGATGCTCTAAAATACCCCCTCAAATTGGGCAGTCCTAGTCCGCCTTGTTCTATTGGAAGAATCAGCTTATCCCATTTGACCCTTGCTGTCTTCCCTTCCCAGATAAAATCCTTCAACTCTTTTTTTAATTGCTATCCAAAGCTTCTTCTCTGGTTGATAAAAATATGCCTCACCTGTGTATAAGACTAAAGGGACTAAAGACATCTTAAGTGCTTGCATCTTAGTATCCATATAACAAAGCTTCCAGTTTCTCAATTTTTGTATTTTCTGTTTAGTCTCTTCCCACATATCCTTAGCTGCCACAACAGTGTCATTTCTAATCCATACTCCTAAATACTTTTATCATGTCCCCATAAATATGGATATTGTTGGACCAATTTGCATGTGGGTACATAATTTACCACTATTGCCTTTGTTTTAGCTTCATTAATTTTGTATCTTGAGAAGATTTGAAACTGTCTTAAAATATTCCACAACACTTTAGTGTCCCTTTCTGGTTTTATCATGTATAAAATAATATCATCTGCAAATACAGCCAGCTTCTCTTGAGTACCATACCAATTATATCCTTGAATTTCTGAATCCCTTATTTTCTTTGCCAATGGTTCTAAATATAATGCAAACAACAAAGGAGAAAGAGGACAACCCTACCTGGTTCCTATTCAAGCAAAGGTTGCCAGAGAGGACCCCACCCACTTTAATTTTTGTCTCTGATCCCTCATAATTGTATCAGGGCAAAACAAATACTTCCATTGCCCTGCTCATGAAGTCCCATTCTAGTCTGTCAAATGTTTTCTCTGCATCCAGACCCACCAATAACAGGAGTATTTGCTTCTATTCTGCTTCCCTTTGGATCATCAGTGTTCTTTTCATATTGTCAAATGTTTCCCCTCCACAAAACCGTACTGATCCATATCTATCAATTTTGGTATCACTTCGCTATTCTTTTAGCCATTCTAGACCTAAACACTTTATAATCATGGTTTAGTATGGAAGTGGGCCTGTATGAAGCTGGATCCTCTTTAGGTATTACCATTACCACCACTTTCTTCTAGGATGCTAGTACTTCTCCTCCTCTTAAAATACTGTTAATCAAAACCTTCCAGATCTTTATCAGTTTTTTCCCTCCTAGCTTCCAAACTTCCACAGGAGTACCATCTATTCCTGGGGATTTCCTGATGTCCTTCAAGAATGCAACTGCAGTCCTGACATATGGGGTTGTCCTGCCTTAGGCAGCCCTTCAGTCGGCCGGATTCCAAAGTCTGGGTCCATTTTCTTCAGTCTTTCTTGCCGCACGGTGCCCGAAGCAGAAGCAGTTCGCAAGTGCCGGTCGGTCAGCTCCTGTGTTTTCAGTTACCGAAGTTATCTAAAAGCTAAGTACCCCGTTGGGGAACATTTTTTCTTGCCTCAGCCGATGTCAGAAAAAATTGAAAAAGTTAATTGTTTGTCTTGTGGTAAACAAATACCTCATAAGGACTTCCATTCTTACTGCATCCCTTGCCTGGGCCCAGACCACGACGTCTCGGCCTGTGCTGCCTGTGCTTGTTTTAATAAGCGCACACTCAGGCGCCGGGCAGAATTTGCCGAAGACTTTTTTGGCGAATCTTTTGCTTATATTATGCCGTCGGAACAACCGACAGCACAATCTACCAAAAAACGCAAGGACCGGGACCGACATCCTCGGCCCGCGTCTTCCACCGATACCACACCTAAGCCCTCCGCGAGTGTTTTGGTCCCTTCGGAAGTGGTAATTCAACCGCCGCAGGCCGATGACACTGCTTTAACGGGTTCTTCGGTCCCGGAGATTTCACCGGTGCCGGTTGTTGATTTGCCTCCAGAAACCGAAGCTCTGGATTTACCCGACACCATTCCTGTGGACAAGGTTACCCCTGCACGTGGGGCAGCTAGGCCTCCGGTATCCATGTCCATCAAGGCCTTTGCACGTGCTAAGGCTGCCAGCCAGGCCAAGGCCCACCCTAAGCCTACTACTCAGGGCCCCTCTTCTGATAGACAGATTATGACTCTTGCTGCAGATTTAATCTCTCTTATCAGAGGTTCCCAGCCGCACCCAGACAGAGGTTCTCAGATGCCTGCAGATAAAAGGCCTAGAACTGAGCAGACAGATACCCTCTCCTCAGATGAAGCCTCTGGGGATTCAGAGCACTCAGATACCCAGGAAGAATCCTTCCAGGCCTATGGGGACTCGGATGCTGAGGATTCAATTCCCTCTGCCTCCCCTCCAGAGGATATTTCTTTTGGTGAAGTTCTGCACTCCATGAGAGAACATTTTCAGTGGCAGGGTCAGGATTTCTCTGACTCCAGGAAAAGGCTACATACCTTCCTTAAGCTATCCCAGCACAGACCTTTAGCTATTCCTCCAGTGTTGGATGTCCTTGATGATGTTTACTCAAACTCCAGTGCTTCACCTGATACTCTCCCTCCTGCTCCTGTCAAACCTGACAGATATTACAGGGTCCCTGAAACTCATAAGCATCTTTTTAAGGCCCACTCTGTGGATTTAGAGACTATTTCACAGGGCCCCAAGGCAGTGGCTTCTTCCTCAGCCAAAAACCCTCTGCCCGCTGACAGGGAAGCTAGGTCCCTGGAGAGATGGGGCAAAAAAGTTTATACCTCTTCCACCCTTGCCATGAGGTCACTTAATTGCCTTTTTCATATGTTTCAGTACCAGGATTTCTTAATGGATGATTTGCAAAAAAATATTAGCCTCTCCTGAGCCTATAGATAGAAAGGCATTGCAGGATTTGGTTCATAACACTCAGCAGGTTAGCAATCATTTTTTACAGTGTGGTTATGATGCATTGGAAGCTTCATGTAGGGCAGCCATGACAGGGGCCGTTATTCGTAGACATGCTTGGTTGAAAGAACAGCCACTGCCAGACCATGTTAAAGTTAAGCTACTGGATGCACCTCTGGAAAAACAGAAGCTTTTTGGTGCTAATGCACAGGATGTGTTGAAGTCTATTGAGGAAAAGGCAAAATCAGTACAGACTGTCAAGGATTTCCTCCAGGTTCAGCCTCCCAGATTCAGTAGGAATTGGCCTTCTAAGAATTGGTCCTTTCCGGACTCAGACAAGTTTCAAAGGGGAAAGAACAGGTGTGCTCGAGGTAGAGGGCAATACCGAGGCTCCTACAGGGGCCGCCAATGGCAACCACCAAATCAAAGAAGTGGCAGGGAGTTCACCTGCACCACAGGGACAATCACAATGACTTGACTATCACTCCGCCTACCAAGGCTCAAAGAGAAGCTCCTCTAGGCGGAAAATTATCCTTATTCTCAAAGAACTGGCACATTTTAACCAAGGACAAATGGATTCTGGACATAATAGACAGAGGTTACAGGTTCCACTTCCACACCTTACCAACAAGACAAGGCATGCCAAACCTGCCACAAAATCAAAGGGCAGATGCTCTCTTACAAGTTGCAAAGCTGTTACAAATAAAAGCTATAGAAAAAGTACCTCCTCAGGAACAAGGCCAGGGATTCTACTCAAGACTGTTCCTTGTTCCAAGAAAAGAAAAACAATGGAGGCCTATACTGGACTTGTCTGTTCTAAACACCTTTCTCATTGTGCCAAAATTCAAAATGCTGACGTTACAGCAACTCCTTCCCATGCTGGGCAAGGGGTCTTGGCTGCTTACTCTGGACCTCAAGGAGGCATATCTGCATGTCCCAATCAGACACAGCTGCAGAAGATACCTCAGATTTCTTGCAGGAACAGAGCATTATCAATTCTCAGCATTGCCGTTTGGCTTATCTACTGCGCCCAGAGTATTCACGAAATGCCTGGCATCAGTAGTTGCACATTGCAGACTCCAGGGGATTCAAATATACCCTTACCTGGATGACTGCCTCATACAAGCAGACAGCAAACAAGCATTGACAAAAAACTTGGACTATGTCATTCAGTTGCTACAGGCTTTGGGATACACAGTCAACATACAAAAATCAAGGCTATTACCATCCCAAAATATTATTTTTCTAGGAGCAAAGCTGGACACACAATCACAAATGGCTTTCCTCACAGAGGAGAAACAACAGCATTTATCAGATTACTTCAAAAGCCTAGCAAAACTTACCCAGCTGACCGCAAGGAAGATCCTGCAGGCCGTGGGTTTCATGGCATCTTGCATCCTTCTGATCCCTCTGGCAAGACTACACATGAGAAAGCTACAATGGTATCTAAAAAGCTTATGGTCTCAATACAGCCACAACCTGGAAGACGTAATACCACTCATTCCATGCCTGCAAAGGGAATTTTTGTGGTGGGCTCAAGCAAGCCATTTAAACCAAGGCATGCCCTTCAACAAAGTTCAAGCAAGTCAAACCATTACAACAGATGCTTCAGATCATGGATGGGGGGCACACATGGAGGACAGATGCATTCAAGGTCAATGGACTCCGACGGAAATGCCTCTGCACATAAATCAAAAAGAGATGTTGGCAGTGATGCATGCAATAGAAACCTTTGGAAAATCTCTACAGCAAGGCCATCTGCTAATAAGGACAGACAACAACACTGTCATGTGGTATATCAACAAACAAGGAGGCACTCACTCGTATCCCCTCTGCAGACTAACAATGGCTCTTTGGGAAAAATCCCTGAAACTGAACATCCATTTGCAATCCCAGTTTGTTCCTGGCAAGGACAATGTTCTGGCGGACAGGTTGAGCAGAAATTTCGAGGATCCACACGAATGGATGCTGCATCCACACATTTTCTCACAAATAACAACTGCATGGGGAAGACCGGACATAGATCTATTTGCTTCTCATCTCAATCACCTCCTGGACAAGTTCTGCTCAAGGACACACCATCCTCTAGCCTGGAGAACGGATGATCTCTCTTTCAGCTGGAAAACCCTAAAAATCTATGCAGTCCCTCCTCTACCTTTACTGACCAAGGTGTTACTGAAGATCAAAGCAGAGCAATCAAAAGGAATACTGATAGCTCCAGACTGGCCGAGGCAGCATTGGTATCCCTTGCTACTGAGCATAACTCACACCAAACCGTGGCCCTTGCCCCAATGGTCTCTGCTCCTAACTCAACACAATTACAGGACTGTTCATCAGAACCTGCAAACATTGCATCTGACAGCTTGGAGGGTTCCATGACTTTGTCCCATGTCCCCCTCTCCGAAAAGGTTCAGGAGATCTTGCTGGAAGCACGCAGACCTTCCACCAGAAAAACCTATTCGGCCAAGTGGTAGAGATTTATCATCTGGAATGCCAAAAAGGGACAGGATGCATCAGTGATGAGCATACCTCAGATATTAGATTACTTGGCAGAAATGTTTCATAATGGCCTCTCATATTCTTCCATTAAAATCCACGCTTCAGCAATCTCAGCAAACTACAACTGTGATCCACCTGTTTTTTCGCATCCCTTGCTAAGACAGTTTCTAAGAGGGATAAAGAATATCAAGCCTCCCAGAAAACCACCAGTTCCTGCATGGGATCTCAACTACATCTTGGAAAAGTTAACTCTTCCTCCTTTTGAACCAGCAGCATCTTCAGAAATGCAATTCCTCTCCTGGAAAACGGCCTTCCTGTTGGCAGTTACCTCAGCAAGAAGAGTCTCGGAGATACAGGCCCTCATGGCAGTACCTCCCTTTCTCATTTTCCATCAGGACAGAGTTTCTCTAAGGACCAATCTTTCATTCATGCCAAAAGTAATATCCAGGGTGTCTCTAAATCAAGCAATTCACCTGCCTACTTTCTTTTCCAATCCTCAAAATAAAGGGGAAAAGCTGCTGCATACTTTAGACATACACAGACAATTACGCTACTACTTGGACAGAACAAAGACCACCAGGAAGTCTGACCAACTATTTGTAGCCTATGCTGCCGGAGGGCAAGGAAAGGCAGTCTCCAAACAAACAATTTCAAAAATGGATAGGACACTGCATCAGATTCTGTTACTCCTTCCATGGAAAGAGTGTACCAGCCAATATAAGACCACACTCAACCAGAGCTATAGCCACATCCACAGCCTTTCTAAGAGGAGTGGCTACAAAGGACATTCTAGAGGCTGCTACATGGAGCTCCATGCATACATTTACCAGACACTACAACCTGCACTTATACTCCAGATCCCGAGCAGGCTTTGCTTCTGCAGTCCTGCAGGGTCTTTTAGCTACACCATCCCTTGCTTAGTTCCTACCACCCCCAGCTTGGCTATGGTATTCAACCCATATGTCAGGACTGCAGTTGCATTCTTGAAGGACATAGTACAGTTTTGTACCTACCATAAATGTAGATGTCCGATAGATATGCAACTGCAGTCAGGTTTTCCCTCCCTCCTACCCCTCTGTTTTCTCTCTCTTGGGTCCTTTCCCCCTCTCCTATTTAGCTGGGGATATCTGTTATGGTGTAGCTGTTTATTACTGTTGTGCATGTCTTGAAACTTTTGTTTATCCATTCACAAAATTTAGCCTTCCTTGGAGGGCAGCTGGCATCTGGGGCAAGAAACAATGAAGAAGATGGCGTCAGTGGATGCCTTTATACTCCAGCCGCTCTGACGTCGGAGAGGAGGCGACATCAGCCGACGCCGGACCCAGACTTTGGAATCCGGCCGACCGAAGGGCTGCGTGAGGCAGGACAACCCCATATGTCAGGACTGCAGTTGCATATCTATCGGACATCTACATTTATGGTAGGTACAAAACTGTACTTTATATGTAGCCATTTTTATCTCATCTCTTCTTATCCTGTCAGTAATTGAGCCTCATCTACCTCTAACCTTGGCATATCTAAGTCTTCCATAAACATTTCCATTTGTACCATTTCTTGATTCCCATATTTCCATGCTTTATACAAACTTTCATAAAATTTCCGAAATGTGTCTAATACTTCCACAGGATGTCTTATTATCTTCCCTGCTAATGGCTCCCTAAGACTGCTGTTAAGCAACTGTTTTTGATAATTCTAGAGCACAAACACTTTTAGCACAATGACTCAAGCAACAGAAAGTGGAAAGGGCCGTCACCAATGTGCTAAAAGTGTTTGTGCTCTAGAATTATCAAAAATAGTTGCTTAACAGCAGTCTTTCTAAACTCATGTATATTGTCAAGGGTAATACCTTATTTTTCTGTTTAGCATTCTGCAGTTGATCCTTTTCTTGTTTTGAGAGATTCCCCCTATTTTGTAACACTTTAACATTTGTCAGTCCTTCTAAATAATTCTTGTTACTTCTTAAACATATCTCCCTTTCCTTTATTTCCACTAGAGTTTTAAACTCCACTTTAATTGCATCCCACTCCCTAGCTATATTTTCAGAAGGAAGTTGTATCTTCTCTAGTAGCTCTGAATGAATTCCAAAACCCATTTCTTAAATTCGTCTCTTTTCAACTGATAGGTGGGAAAGTGCCAGCGTCTCATTTTTATTTCATTACCTTGCATTTATATTTTAATTATTGATGCATGATCTGAAATCGTTATTGGATGCATTTCAAGACCTTCAATTAAATTCACATGATGTTCTTCGTGTTTCACTGTTGCAGGTATCACATTTGGGGTTATCTGCTTGCAGTAGCCCTCAGTCGGCCTGATTAACAAAGTCTTGGGTCCTGCATCAGTTGCTGTCTCTTCTTCCATGACGTCAGGTAGTCAGGGGTATAAAACATGCAACCGATGCCATTACATCAGTCTTTCTTGCCGTGCGGTGCCCAAAGCAGAAGCAGTTTTCAAGTGCCGATCGGCCGACTCCTGAAATTTTCTTTTTCGAGTTTCAGAACCGAAGTCTTCATCTAAATGCTAAGTACCCCAATTGGGGAAACTTTTTCTTGCTCTAAACCAATGTCAGTAAAAGTAAATAACTGCATTTCTTGTGGAAAGCAAATACCTCATAAAGATTTTCATTTGTACTGTATTCCTTGCCTAGGCCCTGACCACGATGTACCTCCCTGTCTGTTTTGTGCCTTATTTAAACCACAAACTATCCGTCGTCTGTATATTTGCGCTTCGAAATTTTTTGGTGCTCAGTTCAATTATCCTATGTCTTCGGTAAGCCATCCGACTACCGACATTCCAAAAAAACGCAAAGCTAAAGACAGAGACAGGCCGCCCAGTTTGCCGGTACTCAGTGAAGCACTTTTGCGGCCCCTGATACCCGCTACTTCAGATTTGCAGGTCTCTAGTGAGACCCATTAAAGCTAAGTACCCCATTGGGGAAACTTTTTCGTGCTCTAAACCGATGTCAGTAAAATTAAATAATTGCATTTCTTGCGGAAAGCAAATACCTCATAAAGATTTTCATTCGTACTGTATTCCTTGCATAGGCCCTGACCACGACGTACCTCGCTGATGGTTTTGTGCCTTATTTAAACAACGAACTATCCATCGTCAGTATATTTTCACTTCTAAATATTTTGGTGCTCAGTTCAATTATCCAGATATATCTTTGGTAAGCCATCCGACTACCGACATTCCGAAAAAATGCAAAGCTAAAGACAGAGACAGGCTGCCAACGTCCAAAGCTACCGACGACGCTTCTCCTAAGCCAGTCGCCAGTTCGCCGGTACTCAGTGAGGCACTTTCACAGCCCCTGATACCCGCTACTTCAGATTCACAGGCCTCTACTGAGACCCATTCGGAGTACAGTATGCCGCAAGATGCTTCAACTGTGGAACCTGCAGATGTCTCTACCTTGGATGTGTCCGGAGCCGCTCTTGCAGGCACTGGCTTCTGAGGGTGTATTCAGGCTTACTGACTTTCATATTAGACCGACACCATCTTCTTCAAGGCCTAAAACTCGAACCATGCCTAGAAAACCGACGCCCAGACTGCATGGTCAGGCCTCTATGCCTAAAAAACAGATGATAAGAATGGCTGAAAACCTTATTACTTTAATCAGGGGAAGCCAACCTTCCCCTGTAAGAGACATAGGACTGAGTTTGCTTATGATACTTCTGACCAGGATTCTGAAATTTTTGTTTCCTATGAGGATTCTGATGCTGAGGACTCTGTTCCCTCTGCACCCCCGCCCCCCCCCCCCCCCCACACACACACACACCCTAGAGGATTTCTCTTTTGGTGAAACCTTGCATACTCTTAGGGAGCATTTTCATTGGGAAAGTCAGGATTTCTCTGATTCTAAAAAGAGGCTTAGGGATTTATTACTCCTGCCCCAGCACAGGCCTTTAGCTGTCCCTCCTGTACGAGATATTGTTGATGATGCCTTTTCGGAATCCAGCTTGGCCCCTGACACTTTACCTCCTGCTCCCAGAAAACCTGATAGATATTACAGTGTTCCTGATCTCACAAGTTCCTTTTCAAAAATTCTACTGCGGATTCTGAGACCATTTCACAGGGACCCAAGGGCATTAAAGCTACTACTGCCAAAAATCCTACCCCCTCTGATAGGGACTCCAGGGCGCTGGATAGATGGGGTAAAAAGGTATACACTTCTGCAACCTTGGCCATTAGGGCCTTAAACTGCCAGTTTCATATGTTAAAGTATCAGCAGCATATTGTTGGATTGCTTAAACAGAAAATGATGTTGATTCCTGATAGTGTTGAAAATAAGGATTTAATACATTTTGCTGAACAGGTTGGAAAACATACTTTGCAATGTGGTTTTGATTCACTAGAGGCATCTTGCAGGGCTGCTGTCACTGGGTCTGTACTTAGAAGGCATGCTTGGCTTAAGGAGCAATCCTTGCCAGATCATGTTAAAGCTAAATTACTGGATGCTCCCTTAAATCAGGACCACCTGTTTGGCAACAAGGCAGAAGTAGTTCTCAAAAAGATGGATGAAAAGGCTAAATCTATGCAAACTGTTAAAGATTTCTTACAAGTACAACCTCCAAGATTTAGTAGGCATTGGCCCTCTAAGAATTGGTCATTTCCTGCCTCTTTCGGGCCTTCAGTCCAAACCCAGATCCAGTAGAGCACCCAGGCTTCTGTCCCAGGGTACACACAGGACTAAGCAGTGGGGGGCCCCTACTTCCAAATCTGTGAGTAGTAAAACTCCCCCCTATGGTAAACTGTCTCAAGGACTTAACTTTAAAACTTCCAAGCACTTCTCAACTGATTGCCCCTTTGGGGGGAAAGATTGCTCTACATGCGAAAAACTGGGAACTCATTACCCAGGACAAATGGGTTTTAAATATAGTTTCCCAAGGATACAGATTTCACTTCTATACTTTTACCAACCCCAAATGGTTGGTCAGATCTACCCCCCCAAATCAGTGGCAGAGGCTCAAAAGCAAGTACTCTCTCTCTTAAGCATAAAGGCTATTCAAACTATACCAGAAAAGGAAAAGGGACAAGGTTTCTACTCATGACTGTTCCTGGTACCCAGAAAAGACAATTCATGGCATCCTATCCTGGACCTGTCTACTTTAAACACCTTTTTGGTGATTCCAAAATTCAAGATGCTAACTCTTCACCAGTTGCTTCCTATGCTAGACCAAGATGCCTGGTTGGCAACACTCAATTTAAAGGAAACACCTGCACATCCCAATCAGGGAATCTTGCAGAAGATACCTACGCTTCAAAGCAGGCTACATGCACTATCAGTTCTCTGCACTGCCCTTTGGCTTATCCACTGTGCCTAGGGTATTCACAAAGTGCCTAGCTCCAGTTATTGCATTTTGCAGGCAAAGACATATTCATATATACCCATACCTAGACTATTGTCTAATTCAGGCAGAAAGCCACAAAATACTTTTGAATCATCTGGCTTTTGTACAAAGGGTGCTAACTTGTCTGGAGTACACCATAAACAAAAAGAAATCTCATCTGATACCCTGTCAACAAATTATATTCCTGGGAGCAAGCTTGAATACAACTTCCCAGATGGCTTTCCTCATGCCAGAGAAGCAAATTCATTTGACAACCTACTTCAAACTAGTGGTCACAAAAACCTTGCAAATACTGCAGGACTTGGGGTTTATGGCCTCCTGCATTCTTCTAATTCCATATGCAAGACTGCATATGAGGAAACTACAATGGTATCTAAAAAGAAAATGGTGTCAACATTCTGAGGATCTAGATTCAGTGATTCCTATCATACCTTGCCTACGGTTAGAGTTCCTTTGCTGGGCAGAGGCCTGCCACCAAAACAAGTAACTACCATTCACTCTACCCCCTGCTGCCCAAACCCTAACAACAGACGCATCAGACTATGCAATGGGGGGGGGGGGGGGCTCACCTGGCAGGGAAGTGCATTCAGGGCAAATGGAACCCAAGTCAAATGCACCTGCATATCAGTCAAAAAGAAATGTTAGCTGTACAGAATGCTCTGATCGCCTTCAAGGACCACATTCTTCCAGGACAATTAATGGTAAAGACGGACAACACCATTGTTATGAGGTACATAAACAAGCAGGGGGGGGTACCCATTCTTACCCCCTCTGCAGACTAGCCATAGCACTGTGGAACACAGCCTTGAGCTACCAAGTGCATCTACAAGCTCAATTCCTGCCATGAAAACTAAATACACTGGCAGACGAACTAAGCAGAAACCTCATGGACCCACACAAGTGGAAACTGGAACCAAAGACTTTCAGCATGTTGACAAACAAGTGGGGGAGCCTGGATACAGACCTGATGTTCATCGTGCATACAGCTGCAGTCATAACAGATGGGTTCTCCTGCCATCAGGCGGGTCCTCGGTCGGCCGAATTCCAAAGTCTAGGTCTGGCGTCGGTTGTCGTCGCTTCTTCCCTGACGTCAGTGCGACAGGGGTATAAAAGAACCAGCCGACGCCATGTTCTTCAGTATTTCTTGCCGCGCGGTGCCCGAAGCAGAAGCAGTTCGTAAGTGCCAGTCGGCCAGCTCCTGAGATTACGAAAAATTTGGAAAACCAAAGTCTTCTTAAAAGCTAAGTACCCCGTTGGGGAAACTTTTCTTGCCTCAGACCGATGTCAGACAAAGTTAATAATAATTGTATTTCTTGTGGGAAGCAAATATCGCATAAGGATTTCCATTTCCTCTGTATACCTTGTTTAGGCCCAGACCACGACGTCTCGGTCTGTCACTGTTGTGCTACATTCAACAAACGCACTATTAAGCGTCGGGCGGAGTTCGCCCAGCATTTTTTTGGGAAAACATTTAACTATACCATGTCGTCGGATACTCGGACACCGGTTTTGTCTAAAAAAACGCAAAGACAAGGACCGACACTTGAGGTCCGTGGCCTCTACCGACACCACGCCAAAGCCAACTACATGTGGTCTGGTTCTCAGTGAGGCGCCTACGCAGCCCCTAACTACCGACGACACATCTTTGGCGGTGTCTCCTGTACCCGAGGTCGCAGGCTCCTCGGCCCACACCCCGACTACAGATACCGAAGCCACTCTTGGCGTTGAAACACAGAATGTGGACAGGTCCACCTCCACTCAAGGTGTCTTCAGACCTTCCTCTTCTTTCAACATCAAGGCTTTCACCAAGTCTAAAGCAACCATGCACCCTAAGAGACCAGTTACACAGGGCCCATCTCCAGGCCCCATGCCTAAGAGACAGATGCTTAAAATGGCTGAGGATTTAATTACTCTAATCAGAGGTTCTCAGCCACCTCCGGACAAAAGGCCAAGAGTGGAGGAAGATTCCCCCTCCTCTGATCAGGGATCCATTATTTCAGAACACTCTGATGATCAGGAACAGGCTTACTCCCCTTTTGAAGACTCTGATGCAGAGGAGTCTATTCCTTCTGTATCCCCCCTGAGGATTTCTCATTTGGGGAAACTTTGCATACCTTAAGGGAACACTTCCACTGGGAAGGCCAGGATTATTCAGATTCCAAGAAAAGGCTCAGGGAATTTCTTTTGTTACCCCAGCACAGGCCTCTGGCTATACCTCCTGTCTTGGACATCCTAGATGATGTTTACTCGGAGGCCTGCTTTAACCCGGACTCTCTACCTCCAGCTCCAGTTAAGCCTGACAGAGTTCCTGACTCACACCAATTTCTTTACAAAAGCCATGCTGCTGACCTAGAAACCATCTCACAGGGACACAAGGTAGTTAAGGCTTCCATTGCCAAAAATCCATTGCCTTCCGAGAGAGATTCCAGATCCTTAGAAAGGTGGGAAAAAAGGTATATACCTCGGCTACCTTAACCATGAGGGCCTTAAACTGTCAGTTTCATATGCTAAAATACCAACAGTTTCTGTTATCTCAACTGAAAAGTAAAATGTCACAACCTGAACAACCAGACTTGAAGGAGTTGCAGGATTTGATGCATAGTGCAGAACAAGTGTGTATACATACCTTACAATGTGGTTTTGATGCTCTAGAGGCCTCATGTAGAGCTGCTGTTACAGGCTCAGTCATATGCAGGCATGCTTGGCTCAAGGAACAAACCTTGCCTGATCATGTCAAAGCTAAATTACTAGACGCCCCTCTTCAAAAGGATGTACTATTTGGGGCAAATGCTGAGGAAGTATTACGAAAAATGGAGGAAAAAGCTAAATCAATGCAAACTGTGAAAGAATTTCTGCAGGTTCAACCACCACGTTTTAGTAGAAATTGGCCTTCCAAAAACTGGTCCTTTCCTGCCACGGACAGACCCCAAAGAGGCAGATACAGGCGCCCGAGGGGCAGAGGACAACCACAAGGATCGTACAGTGGCAGACAATGGCAAGCTCCTACACCAAGAGGTGGTGAGGACAACTCACAATCTTTCAGAAAGCAAACCCAATGACTTTCCACTTTGCAGGCCAACCAGGTCTCAAATGGCAGCCCCCTTAGGAGGAAAGCTGGCACTATTCTCAAAAAATTGGCATGTTGTCACAAAGGACAAATGGATCCTGGACATTATAAACAGAGGCTACAAATTCCACTTTCATACCCTTCCAAAAATGAGTGGCATGCCAAAACTGCCACACAATCAAAGAGCAGAGGCACAAAAGCAAATTTCAGATCTTATAAACGTGAAAGCTATTCAAGAGGTACCTACACACGAACAAGGTCAAGGTTTTTATTCCAGGCTATTTCTGGTGCCAAGGAAGGGAAAAGATTGGAGACCTATTTTGGATCTTTCCATACTAAACACATTCCTACTTGTACCAAAATTCAAGATGCTCACTCTACAGCAACTTCTTCCCATGCTGGGCAAGGAGTCTTGGCTGGTAACATTGGACCTCAAGGAGGCATACCTGCATGTCCCAATCAGACAAAATTGCAGAAGATACCTCAGATTTCTTGCAGGTTCAACCCATTATCAATTCTCTGCATTGCCCTTTGGCTTATCTACTGCGCCCAGAGTATTCACGAAATGCCTGGCATCAGTAATTGCCTACTGCAGACTTCAAGGGATACAAATATTCCCTTATTTGGACGACTGCCTGATCCAAGCGGACAGCAAGCACATTCTTCTGAAACATCTGGCTTATGTAATAATGTTATTAAACTCTCTGGGATACAGAGTCAACAAAGACAAATCAAGGCTAATACCCTCTCGAAATATAATTTTCCTGGGTGCCAATTTGGACACAAACACCCAGATGGCCTACCTCACGCCAGAGAAGCAGGGGCAACTAATTCAATACTTCAAAACACTGGCAAATTGCACCAGGCTGACTGCAAGGAAAATCCTGCAGGCTCTGGGATTCATGGCATCTTGCATCTTGCTAATCCCATGTGCAAAGCTGCATATGAGAAAACTACAATGGTACCTAAAAAACATATGGTCTCAACACAGCCACAGTTTGGAAACAGTAATACCACTACTTCCATGTCTGCAAAAGGAATTTCTGTGGTGGGCTCAAGCATGTCAAGCAAACACAGGTCTTCCATTCAGCAAGCCTGAAGCAAATCAAGTCATCACAACAGACGCCTCGGACTACGCTTGGGAGGCGCACATGACAGACTGGTGCATTCAGGGCAAATGGTCCCAAAAAGAAAAGCACCTTCACATCAATCAAAAAGAAATGCTAGCAGTAATAAATGCTATTATAGCTTTCAAGGACCTTCTACAACCAGGTCAGCTATTGATAAGAACGGGCAACACCACAGTTATGTGAAGCAGGGAGGAACACATTCCTATCCCCTATGCAGACTGGCCATATCACTTTGGAACATGGCCATGGACTTACAAATGGAACTACAAGCACAGTACTTGCCAGGCAAGGAAAACACGCTGGCAGACAACCTAAGCAGGAATATGACAGATCCACACGAATGGATGTTGCATCCAAAAGTTTTTACAGAAATAATACAAGAATGGGGAAGGCTAGACATAGATCTCTTTGCCTCCCACAAAAATCATCAATTGACAAAATTCTGCTCGAGGAACTTCCATCCAAAGGCCTGGAGAGCGGACGCTCTCTCTTTCAGCTGGACATCAATGACAGTTTATGCCTTCCCGCCTCTTCCTCTGCTGCCCAAAGTCCTATTGAAGACCAGAGCAGACAGACCAAAGATGATCCTCATCGCTCCGGACTGGCCAAGGCAACACTGGTACCCACTCCTGAGGAGCCTGACTCATTCCCCTCCATAGACCCTGCCTCTAATGCCTCTTCTTCTGACTCAGCACAGCTTCAAAACTCTTCACAGTCAGCTAAAAACACTCAATCTAGCCGCATGGAAGATTCCTTAGCATCACAGCAGGCCCTACTCTCCAAGGAGGTGCAGGATGTCATTTTGGAGGCCAGAAGGCCATCGATTAGAAAAGCTTACTCCGCAAAATGGAAACGTTTTTGTGTCTGGAATGAGAAAAAGGGCCAGAACCCTGGAAAACTGAATTTACCTCAAATACTACAATATTTGGCTGAACTACTAAGCAGTGGACTTTCGTTCTCATCCATCAAAATCCATGCCTCAGCCATTTCTGCAGAATACAACACTGATCCTCCTTTATTCTCTCACCCTCTTTTAAGACAGTTTCTCAGAGGGGCTAAGAATTTAAGACCTCCAAGGAAACAACCAATACCTGCTTGGGATCTAAATTTCATTCTGGAAAAACTGACTTTGCCTCCTTTTGAGCCAGCTGATTCATCAGATTTGCAATATTTGTCCTGGAAAACAGCTTTCCTTCTGGCTATCACTTCAGCTCGTAGAGTTTCAGAACTACAGGCCCACATGGCTGTCCAGCCTTTTATCATCTTCCATCAGGACAGAGTTTCATTATGAACCAACCCTTCCTTTATGCCTAAAGTGGTATCCAGGGTAGCTTTAAATCAGGCCATACATTTACCTACTTTTTATCCCAATCCTCAAAACAAAGGGGAGAGATTACTACATTCCTTGGACATCCACAGGCAACTGCGTTATTACTTGGACAGAAAAAAGCCTTTCAGAAAATCAGAACAGCTCTTTTTGGCCTATGCGGTAGGAGCTCCAGGAAAGCCAATTTCCAAGCAGACAATCTCAAAATGGATAGCCCACTGCATACGATTTTGCTATTCCTTTCATGGCAAAACTGTTCCTACAGGCATTAGAACTCACTCCACCAGGGCCACAGCCACCTCTGCAGCCTTCCTCAGAGGAGTTCCTACCAAGGATATCTTGGAAGCAGCCACTTGGAGTTCTGTGCATACCTTCTCCAAACACTACAACCTACCACTATACTCCAAATCTAGAGCAGGCTTTGCCACTGCAGTCTTGCAGGGCATTTTGGCTCCTCCTAGTTCCACCTAGTGCCTACCACCCCTTTCTTAGCTTTGGGATTCTACCCATCTGTTATGACTGCAGCTGTATGCACGATGAACATAGTACAGTTTTTTACCTACCATAAATGTAGATGTTCAAGTGCTAATACAGCTGCAGTCCAGGTTTCCCTCCCTCCTTCCCCTCTAGGGGTATTCTTTTATGGTGTATTTGCTTGCAACTTCTGTTTTTGATTATATTGCATTGCATTACTTCATAATTTTATGTATTGCCTTCCTTCTGGGGGCACCTGACATCTGGGGCAAGAAAAACTGAAGAACATGGCGCCGGCTGGTTCTTTTATACCCCTGTCACACTGACTTCAGGGAAGAAGCGACGACAACCGACGCCGGACCTAGACTTTGGAATTCGGCTGACCGAGGACCCGCCTGACGGCAGGAGAACCCATCTGTTATGACTGCAGCTGTATTAGCACTCGAACATCTACATTTATGGTAGGTACAAAACTGTACTTTTCCCTCCCCCCAGTACTACCAATTAGAAAAAGTTTGCTCTCTCCTTCAGCTGGAAAAATCTATCAGTTTATGCCTTTCCTCCTCTGCCTCTACTCTCCAAAGTACTACTAAAGATCAAACCAGACAAACCAAGGAAGATATTGATTGCACCAGACTGGCCACACCAGCACTGGTACCCTCTCTTTCGCAGTATGTCACTATTAGCCCCATGGCACCTGCCTCAGACCCCTACCCTGTTGTCTCAGCAGGAGAACCAGATTCTGCACCCTCAGCTTCAAACCTTAAACCTAGCAGCCTGGCTAATTACTTAATCTCTCCTTTACCATCCCTCAGTAAACCAGTGATGGATGTCATTTTGGAGGCAAGGAGGCCTAGTACTAGAAAATCTTATGATGAAAAATGGAAAAGATTCTGTGCCTGGAGCTGACTAGAAGAATCAATGGTTGAGCACATCAGTGCCCAACTTACCTCAGATTTTACAATACTTAACTGAGATGCTTCACAAGGGCCTTTCTTTTTCCTCCATCAATATTCATGCCTCAGCCGTTTCCGCTTATTATAACACAGAACCTCCCCACTTCTCTCATCCACTGCTCAAGCAGCTCCTCAGAGGGGCCAAAAATTTAAGACCACCCAGAAGAGCCCCAACTCCTGCCTGGGACCTTAACTTTGTATTGGAGAAACTCACTCTTCCTCCTTTCGAGCCAGCTGCTAGTGCAGATTTAAAATTCCTTTCTTGGAAAACAGCCTTCCTTTTAGCAATCACTTCAGTAAGAAGGGTATCTGAATTACAGGCCCTTATGGCAGTGGAGCCTTTCATCATCTTTCATGCGGACAGGGTGTCCCTCAGAACCAATCCCTCCTTCATGCCCAAGGTGGTATCCAGTGTGGCTCTGAATCAGTCCATTCATTTGCCATCGTTCTTTCCTAATCCACAGAACAAGGGGAAACGGATACTGCACTCCTTAGATGTGCACAGATAACTTAGATTTTACTTGGACAGGACTAAACAGGACTAAACCTCAAAGGAAATCTGAACAACTGCTGGTGGCCTTTGCTGCAGGGGCAGAGGGGAAGGCTATTTCAAAGCAAACAAGTTCTAAATGGATAGGCCATTGCATTCATTTCTGCTATAAGCACCATGGAAAACCTATCCCACAGGGGATCAGACCCCATTCAACCAAGGCTGCATCTACCTCTACAGCCTTTCTCAGAGGTGTCCCTACCAGGGGCTTCCTAGAAGCTGCTACCTGGAGTTCTGTACATACTTTCACCAAGCATTACCGTTTGCCAATTTTCTCTAAATCCAGAGCTGGCTTTGCCACTGCAGTCTTGCAGGGCCATATAGCTGGCCCTAATGCTATCTAAATTGCTCCTCCCATCCTTATCTTTGGGAATCTAGCCAAATGTGATGACTGCAACAGTGAAACATGAAGAACATAATACAGTTGTGTACACTTACCATAAATGTAGATGTTCGAGTGTATTCACTGTTGCAGTCCTGGTTTCCCTCCCTCCAGCCCCCTGACTTTTCTTGGCTATACCTCTACCCTCCTTTACTATGCTTAAAAGCTTTTTGGTGTATTTGCTTTTTTACTGGAGGTATACCCTTGTATATATTTATATTTATTGTATTGCTTCCCATTATGGGGGCCCCTGACATCTGGGGCAAGAAAAACTGATGTAATGGCGTCGGCTGCATGTTTTATACCCCTGACTACCTGACGTCACGGAAGAAGAGACAGCAAGCGATGCAGGACCCAAGACTTTGTTAATCAGGCCGACTGAGGGCTACTGCAAGCAGATAACCCCAAATGTGATGATGACTGCAACAGTGAATACACTCGGAACATCTACATTTATGGTATGTGTACACAACTGTACTTTCCAGAGAGATATAAATTCTATCTAGCCTAACACAATTTTTACATTTTGGAGAATAGTATGTTTTTTTTTTACTGCGTTGCTTATATTTCTCAAATTTGTACGAGAAGAAAGAGAGAAGAGCAAAGAAAAAGAAACCTGGTTACAATCCCTATTACACTTAAAAATAGAATGTAAAGAAAACCATACACTACAGATACAGTACTATTAAGAAAAGAAAATGTTTTCTTTACTTAGATTTTTCTCCCTTCTCTTCCCTTCCCCAAAGTATTTTCCTAACATTCATGACATGAAGTAGGGCATATACTTTAGAGTCCCCCCCCCCCCCCGAGTCAAACTAATTTTGAAAAAGTCCAATATTTTCAGATTTTCGTGTTCTGTCATATTTCACAAATATGATTATTGCATTGTAATCCCACAGTAAGTTACTGATTTTATTACTGTTCTTTTCCATCACCCAGATCCTGTCGCTGCTATATTTCCAATGTACTCTTGATTCTTCTAGTCAGCTCTCATGCTTCCTTCCTGCTCTCCAACATTTTCTATTGAAATACTGAAAGAGGTTTCACAGGTCTTTATTACCAGAAGAACAAGAAGCAGAATCTCCATCTGTTTCACAGCTCACGTTTTATTTGACAAACTTTTGTATTTCCTTCTTAGCATGCACTTAATCAAAAAATGATTTTTGTCCCTCCAGGGAAGAATACCTTAAAGGCAGTTGGATACAGCAGTTTGAATCTCACACCTGAGTCGTTGACATGCCCTGAATAGTGGAATGAATTTACTCTCTTCTGCCTGGTTTACAATGAGCATACCTCTCAACCATACTGAATCTCTTGATTTTTACTGTTTTTTGAGGCCCAAATGATGGAGTGCTATGATTCCCAAGTGGCACTCCTAATTTCCCAACTTTTTATTTATTTATTTATTTTCAATTTTTTTCTCGTCTTTTTTTTTCTGGACTGATGTCATCCCGCAGAGGCATGCGCGGTGATGTCAGCTCTGTCAATAGCCTGCCAGCCAGTCGTATTTCGGCTGAGGGCTGCACTGCCGAGAGAGATTTGTTTATTTACATTTAACAGCAGCATGCACATGCTAGACATGTCATCACTCACACGGCATGCTGCAGGCTTAGGATAGGGTAGGGAATGGATAAGGAAGGAAGTAAAAGAGAGGCAGGAGTCCCAGGTCTATGGAATACTGAGTTGGAGACAAGTTTTTGAATGAATGAGAAAGAAGCCCTGAGTTGAGCAAGCAGCTGAGTGATCCGATAGTGGGACTTGACTGTGCACAGCATAGTTAGGGCAGACTGCATTTTATTTTTAATAAAAATGTAAAAAAACAAGTTACAATTTTCGTTGTTTGCTGCATACTAGTTGGTGGTGCAGGAGGACAAGTGCATTATAATTCTGGGTCAGCAGTGGCACGCACGTACTCTTTCTTGCTCTTGAAACTTACTTTAGTTTAGAGAAGACAGGCAGGCAGCAGGAATCAGTAAGACTAGTGAGTCGTGACCCCTGGCAGCAGAACAAGAGCTCAGCTGACAAAGTCTAACGGTTACAGACTCTGAGCTGTGCGGCAGTGAAATTGAATCCCCGGGCTGGTCTGAACTTAGGTTGTTTGATCAGATCAGATCACACACTACACCACATCATTCATCATGAATAAATTTATTTCTTCAAGTTCTTCTCCAGCACCAGAAGGTAAATAAAATAATTTATAATGTAAATAAATGAAATGTTTACTTTTGACTTGTACAGTTGAACTTGAAGAGACTAGTCTCCACTCAGTTAGACTCTCGCAGTTGCTTGTATTATTATATTTATGCGAATGATCATTTTTCTCCTCGTTTTTTGTTATGTTCATAGCACAGTGGTTGATGTTGTGTAATCTCAATAGTGTGCCAGCCTATGATGGTTTTGACTATTATGGATGACTGAGGGATAATCTGCAGAGAAAAAGGTTCAGTCATTAATAAGAAAGTAGGGAGGGAGGATCACCCCCTGGTAGTACCTTTTTTAATGGAAAGAAGAGGACTTACTTATTTTAGTAAGGGGCAAGGGCTGAGGTATGTGATGATTTTACAGAGCCTGGATGAAAATGATAAAGGAGAAAGAGATGCCAAAGATTCAGATTACCTGTTAAGTAGGTTCTCATCTAAAAGATTTAAAAACCTTCTTGAAATCTAGTAGCACTCCTATAGTATGGTTAAAGGATAATTGTTCCACTAGTAGGAAAAGTAAATACAGCTCTAAGATGTTCAGTACTTGATATGCCCAGAACAAAACCGTCTAGTGATGGCAAGATAGTAATATGAAAGAGGGTCATAGCTATTGCTCCAGGTCAGTTTATAAAGGAGGTTTGTTCCCAGTGGGCTGCATTGATATTATACTTACCTGTCTTAGGAAAGCGAGAGATGATCTTAGAGTGAATGTGAAAATGAGATGTTTACATTGATTGCATAACCTACAATAGGGAATTCAGTGCTGATGCCACTTGTTTCTGTAGTATTTTATGCAGTTCAGCATTGATTCCATAAATGCTAGATGTTTTACCTTTTAAAAGTTTGCAGAATGACCTCTAGCACCGCTCTTATACTAATTAGGGTAAGATCTGAATGACCTTTCCTGTTTCATGCTTAGCGGGAAGTGCAGTGCCATGCCATAAGCTATGTGCAAAGTGCAAACAGATGTAGCAAACACATACAACCTGCTACCATACCTCTCTCAACTGTCCAAAGATTTTTGCAGAATGTCCAGATTTATAGTAGCCAATTTTGTCTGATGAATGGACACATGTTGTGTGGGTGTGATTCAGAAACACATTGTGTGTAAATGTAGAAAGCCAAGAAATCAGGTGGCCTACAAAACATTACAAATGGTAGTATGATGACCTGGAGCGCAGCCATATACCCAGTGTTATTTTTATAAAAGAATATTGTATTTTAGTTTTGCACAAGTTCAAATATAAATATTAATATAAATAAAACACTATTGTTCTTATTTTGTGTTTCATGTCATGATCATATTTTGGTTGTCTGTTCTTCAGTTTGCATTTAAAAGTTGGTATCCCACAATTCTGAGTGGGTGGGGCTACATAATTATGTATGCAGATTTTATGTTAATCAGCATACAGATTTGTACCAATTTTTCATAAGCCTTTGTCCAGATTTTTAATGTTTCCAGGTTGAGAGGTATGACAATGAGTAATTATTCTCCACAAACACTGTGTTGTCTCCCACTTTTAGTGTTTTGCCCTTCTGCCACAGTTTTGTCAGAATTATCTTCTTCTGCTGGTAGGATTGCATCTTTACCATTAAAGATGTAGGTTGCTTTCTTATAGCTAGGTTTGGAGCATACACACAATGTGCCCTTTCAACTAGCAACTCCTGCTATGGAATACCAGTCCAGTTGCTTATTTGTGCTTTTATAAAATTAATGCAGTCTGTTCCTTCCAGCTTCTCTGGTATAGCTGAAAATCTCAGGTTTTCCCTACGTGCTCTGTCCTGTAATTGCAGTATTTTTTTAAACATCTATTCCTGAGCAGTTTAATGTTCAGCCAGCCATTTCTTCATTTCAACATCTGATTTTTAAAGCATTATCATCTCATCTGAATATCTGTTTAAAACTTCTTCCATTTTTTTCTGCCTTTTGTTGTTTGCATTGATATACTCCACCAGTATTTTGTTTATTTTAACCAGGTCTGTATGCAGTTGTCTTATATCTTCCTGTAGGTTACTGGAAGTCATGTCTGATGGTTGCATTGCTTTTTGCTGAACAGCTGCAAAACTTTCACCAGTCAGTGTTTCTTCCTCACTTTTTGTAGCTGATTTTTTTCCAGGTCTTCTGTATTTCTTTATTCCTGGCATCCAGGCAGTGCACTTACTAGCCAGTTACTGTAATTTACCCATAAGCACAAGTCTTCTGGCCTTCTCTGTTGTGTTTCTTTTTTCACACTGGGAGAGCTAGAAACAAGCTGTAACTCAGTGTGCAGCTATCTTGGAAGTCCCCAATAAATTGCTTATTTTGTACCTTTCCTTTATGTTTATCTGCATCTCTTCTAAGTTTTTCTGCCTATGCAGATAATTTTAGTTTATTATTTGTGATAATGCACAACAGATCCTTATCTGTTCTGATACTGTGCATTCCTTTTGTTGCATCTGTCTTTGAGTAGATGGTCATCGTGCATACAGCTGCAGTCATAACAGATGGGTTCTTCTGCCGTCAGGCGGGTCCTCGGTCGGCCGAATTCCAAAGTCTAGGTCCGGCGTCAGTTGTCGTCGCTTCTTCCCTGACGTCAGTGTGACAGGGGTATAAAAGAACCAGCCGACGCCATCTTCTCCAGTCTTTCTTGCCGTGCGGTGCCCGAAGCAGAAGCAGTTCGCAAGTGCCGGTCGGCCAGCTCCTGAAATTACGAAAATTTTGCAACCGAAGTCTTCTTGAAAGCTAAGTACCCTGTTGGGGAAACTTTTCTTGCCTCAGACCGATGTCAGACAAAGTTAATAATTGTATTTCATGTGGGAAGCAAATACCGCATAAGGATTTTCATTCCCTGTGCATTCCTTGCTTAGGCCCAGACCACAACGTCTCGGTCTGTCGTTTTTGTGCTACTTTCAACAAACGCACCATTAAGCGTCGGGCGGAGTTCGCCCAGCACTATTTTGGCAAAAATTTAACTACATTATGTCGTCGGATACTCCGACTCCAGTTTTGTCTAAAAAACGCAAAGATAAGGACCGACACACGAGGTCCGCAGCCTCTACCGACACCACGCCAAAGCCGACTACAGGTGGTCCAGTTCTCAGCGAGGCGCCTACGCAGCCCCTGCCTACCGACGACACTTCATTGGCGGTGTCTACTGTGCCCGAAGTCGCAGGCTCCTCGGCCCACACCCCGACTACAGATACCGAAGCCACTCTTGGTGGTGAACTCAAAATGTAGACAGGTCTCTCAACCCCACACGGACAAAAAGGCCCAGAGTGGAGGAAGAATCCCCTCCTCAGACCAGGCCTCCATTATGATGCAGGAGTCCATTCCCCCTCTCTCCCCCAGAGGATTACTCGTATTCGGGAGGCCCTTAAACCCAGACTCTTTACCTCTACTACGTTTTCCTGGCACACCAATTTTTATACAACCACCTTAACTATGAGGGCATTAAACTGCCAGTTCCATATGTTAAAGTACCAACAGTTTCTGTTATCACAGTTGAGAAGTAAAATGTCACAACCTGAACAACCAGACTTGAAGGAGTTGCAGGATTTGATGCATAGTGCAGAACAAGTGGGTAAACATACCTTGCAATGTGGTTTTGATGCCCTAGAGGCTTCATGTAGAGCTGCTGTTACAGGATCAGTCATATGTAGACATGCCTGGCTCAAGGAGCAAACCTTACCAGATCATGTCAAAGCTAAATTACTAGATGCCCCTCTACAAAAGGATGTATTATTTGGTGTTAAAGCTGAGGAGGTATTAAAGAAAATGGAGGAAAAGGCTAAATCAATGCAAACAGTGAAAGATTTTCTACAGGTACAAACTCCACGTTTCAGTAGAAATTGGCCTTCCAAAAATTGGTCCTTTCCAGCCTCGGACAGACCCCAAAGAGGTAGATACAGGCGCCCGAGGGGCAGAGGGCAATCTCAAGGATCGTTTAGAGGCAGACAATGGCACGCTCCTACACAAAGAGGTGGTGAGGATAGTTTGCAGCCATTCAGAAAGCAAACCCAATGACTTTCTCTTTTGCATGCCAAGCAAGGCTCAAATTGCAGCACCCTTAGGCGTAAAACTGGCATTATTTTCGAAAAATTGGCATATTGTCACAAAAGACAAATGGATCCTGGACATTATAAACAGAGGCTACAGATTCCATTTTCACACCCTTCCAAAAATGAGAGGCATGCCAAACCTGCCACACAATCAAAGGGCAGAGGCACAAAGACAAATTTCAGATCTCATGGACATGAAAGCTATTCAAGAGGTACCTACTCAAGAACAAGGTCAAGGTTTTTATTCCAGACTATTCCTGGTACCAAGGAAGGAAAAAGATTGGAGACCTATTGTGGACCTATCCATCCTAAACACATTCTTACTCGTACCAAAATTCAAGATGCTCACATTACAGAAGCTTCTTCCCATGCTGGGCAAGGAGTCTTGGCTGGTAACATTGGACCTCAAGGAGGCATACCTGCATGTCCCAATCAGACAAAATTGCAGAAGATACCTCAGATTTCTTGCAGGTTCAACCCATTATCAATTCTGTGCATTGCCCTTTGGCTTATCTACTGCGCCCAGAGTATTCACGAAATGCCTGGCATCAGTAATTGCCTACTGCAGACTTCAAGGGATACAAATATACCCATACTTGGATGATTGCCTGATCCAAGCGGACAGCAAGCACATACTTCTGAAACATCTGGCTTTTGTAATAATGTTGTTGAATTCTCTGGGATACACAGTCAACAAAAAGAAATCAAGGCTAATACCCTCTCAGAAAATAATTTTCCTGGGTGCCAATTTGGACACAAACACCCAGATGGCCTACCTCACACCAGAGAAACAGGGGCAGCTAACTCAATACTTCAGAAAACTAGCAAATTTCACCAGGCTGACTGCAAGGAAAATCCTGCAGGCTCTGGGATTCATGGCATCTTGCATACTACTAATCCCATGTGCAAAGCTGCATATGAGGAAACTTCAGTGGTACCTGAAAAACCTATGGTCTCAACACAGCCACAGTTTGGAAACAATAATACCACTAATTCCATGCCTTCAAAAGGAATTTCTGTGGTGGGCTCAAGTATGCCAAACAAACACAGGTCTCCCATTCTGCAAGCCTCAAGCAAATCAAGTCATCACAACAGACGCCTCGGACTACGCCTGGGGGGCACACATGACAGATCGGTGCATTCAGGGCAAATGGTCCCAAAAAGAAAAGCACCTTCACATCAATCAAAAGGAAATGCTAGCAGTGATAAATGCTACTATAGCTTTCAAAGACCTTCTACATCCAGGTCAACTATTGATAAGGACAGACAACACCACAGTAATGTGGTACATAAACAAACAGGGAGGAACCCATTCATATCCCCTATGCAGGCTGGCCATGTCACTTTGGAACATGGCTCTGGAATTACAAATCGAACTTCAAGCACAGTACTTGCCAGGCAAAGAAAACATGCTGGCAGACAACCTAAGCAGAAATATGACAGATCCACACGAATGGAAGTTGCATCCTCAAGTTTTTACAGAGATAATTCAAGCATGGGGAAGGCCAGACATAGATCTCTTTGCCTGCCACAAAAATCACCAATTGACAATATTCTGCTCAAGGACTTTTCATCCACAGGCCTGGAGAGTGGACGCTCTCTCTTTCAGTTGGACAACAATGACAGTTTATGCCTTTCCACCTCTTCCTCTGCTGCCCAAAGTTCTATTAAAAACCAGAGCAGACAGACCAAAGATGATTCTCATTGCTCCAGACTGGCCAAGACAGCACTGGTACCCACTCCTGAGGAGCTTGACGCATTCCCCACCATGGACCCTACCTCTAATGCCTCTCCTCCTGACTCAGCACAGCTTCAAAACTCTTCACAGTCAGCTGAAAACACTCAATCTGGCCGCATGGAAGATTCCTTAACTTCACAACAAACCCTACTCTCCAAGGAAGTACAGGAAGTCATTTTGGAAGCCAGAAGGCTGTCTACTAGAAAAGCTTACTCTGAAAAATGGAAACGGTTTTGTGCCTGGAATGAGAAAAAGGGCCAGAATCCTGGAAAACTGAATTTACCTCAAATATTATAGTATCTAGCTGAGCTGCTAAGCAGTGGACTTTCATTCTCCTCCATCAAAATCCATGCCTCAGCCATTTCTGCAGAATACAACACTGATCCACCTTTATTCTCTCACCCCCTCTTAAGACAGTTCCTCAGAGGGGCTAAGAATATAAAACCCCCAAGGAAACAACCAATACCTGCTTGGGACCTCAATTTCATTCTAGAAAAGCTGACCTTGCCTCCTTTTGAGCCAGCTGCTTCAACAGATTTGCAATATTTGTCCTGGAAAACAGCCTTCCTCCTGGCTATCACCTCAGCTCGCAGGGTATCGGAATTACAAGCCCTCATGGCTGTGCAGCCTTTCATCATTTTCCATCAGGACAGAGTTTCCTTACGAACCAACCCGTCCTTTATGCCAAAGGTGGTATCCAGGGTAGCTTTGAATCAGGCTATCCACTTACCTACATATTACCCTAATCCTCAAAACAAAGGGGAGAGACTACTACATTCATTGGACATCCACAGACAGCTGCGCTATTATTTGGACAGAACAATGCCTTTCAGAAAATCAGAACAACTCTTTGTGTCCTATGCTATAGGAGCTCAAGGGAGGACAATTTCCAAACAGACAATCTCAAAATGGATAGCCCACTGCATACACTTTTGCTACTCTTTTCATGGTAAAACTGTACCTGCAGGCATCAGATCTCACTCTACAAGGGCCACAGCTACCTCTGCAGCTTTCCTCAGAGGAGTGCCTACCAAAGATATTTTGGAAGCAGCCACTTGGAGTTCTGTGTATACCTTCTCCAAGCACTACCACCTACCATTATACTCCAAAACTAGAGCAGGCTTTGCCACTGCAGTCTTGCAGGGCATCCTGGCTCCTCCTAGTTCCACCTAGTGCCTACCACCCCTTTTTAGATTTGGGATTCTACCCATCTGTTATGACTGCAGCTGTATGCATGATGAACATAGTACAGTTTTGTACCTACCATAAATGTAGATGTTTGAGTGCTAATACAGCTGCAGTCCAGGTTTCCCTCCCTCCTTCCCCTCTTGGGACAGGCCTATTGGCTAACACCTCCTCTTACAACCTAATTGGGGTATTCTTTTATGGTGTATTTGCTTGCAACTACTGTATTTTGATTATATTGCATTGCATTACTACATAAATTTATGTACTGCCTTCCTTCTGGGGGCACCTGACATCTGGGGCAAGAAAAACTGAAGAAGATGGCGTCGGTTGGTTCTTTTATTCCCCTGTCGCACTGACGTCAGGGAAGAAGCGACAACAACCGACGCCGGACCTAGACTTTGGAATTCGTCTGACCGAGGACCCGCCTGACAGCAGAAGAACCCATCTGTTATGACTGCAGCTGTATTAGCACTCAAACATCTACATTTATGGTACTTTTTGTTGATTTGTTCCCTCTTCTGTACTCTTCTAACAGTGGCACTTCTTATCTTAATTGCTTTATAGTTTTGTCTATTCGATACTTCCATGATGGCATTTGATTTTTCCCTTACTGCCCCATGTTTTTGTAGTAGGACTTTATTTGTTATTAATTTAGCTTCACAGTAATATCTCCTGTTTATTTCTGTTATATCACATGAATTTTGATGAGCAGTCCTAATTAATGTGTTCATTTGTTTTGCCAAATTTCTAACTTTTGGGGTTGTAATGACTTTTTGTAGTGTGTTTCTTTCATTGATCTTCATATGTCTGTCCTCTATTAAATCAAGCAACTCTTCTCTTAAATCATTTTTTTTTCTAAACTTGGGACATATTCTTTGTCGTCCATTTCCTGTGAGCATTCTACAGAAAGTTCCAGAGCATCTTTCTGTGGCACATTCTCTTCGGCTTCATCCTGTTTCTTCCGTTGCTTTTTCATATGGGAACTGACTGGCCTATCACTCCACAACAATGACTGCATCAAAGTTGCTAGTTTCCTTTTCCTTCCCTTGCTGTGCAACTCCAACTGAACTTTTGCAATGGTTTCCTATGGCAGGATCCAAAGTATAGCAACTGATCAGACGTTTCCGTCTCCACTGGATTCTCCTTAATTTGGGTATCCATTGCTCTGTCCTGCTGTGGTGTTATCAGAGTTAGATTTTCTACACTAAATCCTTCACTTCGCAGGTAATCTGTAACCTCAGTTTCTATTTCTTTAACTGTCTCTATTACTAATTCTCTTTTCTTCTTTTCCTCTGTTTTCTTATTTTTTGTACTGTAAAATTTTCCATGCTTAGACGCCTTGACCTGTATTTTCTTCAAATGTCTTAGGTGCTGCTCTTTTTGTATTGATTAGTTTTGCTTTCTCCTTTGTGTAAGTATTGCATCATATTAAATCTCTTTTCTTTCCCATGTCCATATTTCTTCTTCAGATATCTCGTGCTCCTCCTGTTTCTGTTTACTTTGAAGACTCATTGTTCCATCCCACTGTGATATAACCTGCGTTAGACATTCTACACTAAATCCTTCACTTTGCAGGTATTCCAAAACTTCAGCCTCTGTTTTTTAATGTCTACTTTACTAATCTTCTGTCTATATTTCCTCTTTTTGATCTTATTTTTGTATTATGAAATTTTCCATATCTGGATGCCTTTGCCTCTATTTCTCTTCAAATATCTTTGGGGCCGCTTTTTTGTACTGAATCATTTGGCTTTCTCCTTTATATAGTGCACCACCTCAGATTTCTTTTTCTTTCCCATGTCCATATTTCTTTTTTATATCTTTCAAAAATCTCTAGATTTTGTTCTTTATATTTTTATACTTCCTCAGTTGCTTCTTTTTCCAAGCAGCCCAATGTTTCTTGGCTTAGTTAATGTTTTTCATAAGTCTGTTATACTAGTGAACACAAATTTGCATTAGAAGCTTTTTACATTTTTTCTTGTGCAAATATTTTTCTTTCCTCTTAATCTTTTTGTATATCTGCTATCTGGAAATTCTGGGCTTCTTGCATAATAGTAGCAATACGCAATTTCTTTCTTATCCTCAGTAGTCCGCTCTATCAGATTTTTGTGGCCTACTGCTTTCTTCTACAACAGTGGACCATCCTTCCCCTGAGCTTGGCCTAGCCCCATTGTAGGAATGTTTCTGTGTCTTGAGCATTCTACACTGTCGTTTTTTTCCAGTCCGGGCACCAGTGCACTTACCAGGATTGGGCACTCTTTTATCCTGGGTCTTGTGCACTCAGCTATCTTTTTTAATTTTAACCTACTTCTGTCCATGAGTTATGCTATATAAAATAAATCTATATATCAGTATCGTCTTGGTGAGATTTTGTGAGAAACAGGGTCCACTTTGTGAAGGTACTCACCATAACTTGAGGATGAATTTAATTCCAGCAACACTACTCTCCTTTGGTTGCTGATTTATCTTCTTTCTATTTGGACCCCCTCTGTCTCAGTGTAGGTGGCTCCATTAACAATGAGCTCTGCACACAATTTTGCATTGCCTTTGAGGTTGCAGACATAGCTAAAGAGTATCTTGTGGTTGTCCTTGGTCTAAAAGGCCAAATTTACCTCAAATTTGGCATTTGTTGACTTTATTTGTCCTCTGAATTACTTGTTTAGTTTGATAGGAGTCTTTTTATCCTGCTAGGTGCTACACCTCCTAAATTCTCCCATGATTTTCTTCCTTCTGCTATACAGCCTATTGATGATGTTATTCCACAAGAGTAGCTTGTTTTTTGTTATTTCTGTTATTCCTGGTGTGTACAGCTGCCTCTCTACAGCTGTTAACATGCTTGTATATGGTTTCTGTAAACAGTTCCGTGTAGGCAGCAGTGTTGTCTGGGTGTATGTGGGCTTGAAATTTTGCCGGGTTATCACTTAATAGTAAGAAGTTAACATTTGAGTAGTTCCTGAAGATACCATGGTTAGCCGGAGTTCCAGGATTTATTTTTACTTCAAAAGAGACCATTTTATGGTCTGTTCTTACCAAAGATAACATTACACTGGGGTGAGGGTGTAGAACTCTCACATATTAGTGAGGACCAGATCCAGTATGTTTGCACGCATAGCTGGTCAATTGACAATCTGGTCCAGGGCATTTTGTTTTGCAAAATTAGTGTCATATCTGGCTCCCAGTTAATAGTGGGGTAATTAAAGTCATACATGAAAATGGCATTGGGTTGGATGGTGAGTGTTTCCATTAAGTTTAAAAAGATATTATGAATTTCCTGGGTCACAGAATGGAACTTATAGTGTGCAAGGAAGTGGTATGGGATTTTGCCTATGATGATCTGAACATGGAAAAGTTCAAGTGCACTGCCATGTTTGAACAGCCTTGAGGTGTACTTACTTTTGCTGCAAACTGGGACACCTTCACTTTGAGTCCCTGTCTGTGTAGTAGTTGGTCTAAATGTGTGGAAAGTATTATAGCCTTGCACTGCCAGTGTGTTCTCCGTGACTTTAACCATGTCTTAGTAGCCACACAGATGTCAGCATTCTCTAGGGTGAGGACAGCTTGTAGGGACTGGAGTTTTTTGTTTATATTCCTAGCATTGAGCAGTAACACCTTTAGATTTTCTTATTTTTGATTTGCTATGTTGGAAGTACTTTCAGTTTGGCTTTGCCTAAAAACTGCACTATGGGGGAGGACAATGTTTTGGCTAATATTCGAAGCCTAGAGGGGAGAGGTGCAGACCATCCCTAGCAAATCAGCATGGTCTGTTGACCATCTCCTTCCATGCTGACAAATATTGCACCCCCTTAGAATGACACCAGAAACTAAGCAAATTAAGATCAATCATATTCTGTTTGTATTGTGGCATTGTCCTTGGAGAAGGTAAAATGCTGCTCACTGCTAGGCTCTTACCAGCCTGGGACACATATTCCAAGATCTCCATGATATTTTTCTTCATATATTTTAGGGAGGTATGTCTCACATCATTTACACATGGACTATGACTGAGTCATACTGGTACTTGTAGTCCAAAAACTTGAGTGCATGTGTAATGTGGCGGAACCTGGCCCCTGATAAGTAACTGACTGACTGTTTCCTTACTCAGCCTGGTGAGAGGGACATTAGAGTGTTTCCCAATGGAATCTCCAATGACCAGAGTGTTGGATTTTGTGGTGGCTTACCTTATGGGTTTAAAAGTAGAGGCTCCATGAGATGTGTCTGCATGTGTTGATATGGGTGGTGTTCTGAAAGAGTGCATTCTGGGCTGCTGAGGATATTTGTTATGTGTACTTTATCTAAGAGGTCTTTGGGGTTTAGGAAGGGTGCATTTAAGTGTTTCAGCAAGTGTAGGTCTATGTGTCTGCTTTGAACTGTATGTGATGGTTGCAGCATGTGTACTACACACAACCTGATTAACATTAGGAGTGCTTTTATGTGAGAGCTTTGCATTCAGTGAAACTGTGTAAATACATATCTGACATACCATATCAGTTAGGTTGAGAATTAGCTGGTTGTTAGTAAACATAAGTCAATTTCTACAGTGCCTGGATGCCCATATCCACCAAGCTGGTAAAAGAGATAGTGGGGAAGTTTACATCCATGGCAACAGATGGTTGCAGTGAGAATATAATGTAATGTCAGGAGTATTTCTAGGGGCAGTGCCTGTCACTGCAAACTAGTTGCCCTGTGTGCAACTAGGTGGAGGTGAAATCTTAAGGGTGCTTTTACAGGAAAAATGTCAGCTCAAGGTATCCTGGTATACAGGGCACTGCCAAACACTGGAGGAGGAACTAATAAGTAGACCCTGGTGATTTATAGATGAAGTATTTAGGGAGATATTCTGAAGTTAGGTTACACAGCAGCTAATCAAGCAGTACTTACTGAACAGAATGAATTAGCTTTGTCAAGAATGATGAAAATATGGGATTTGCATGATTGGCTACTTTCTGTCTTCCATTAGTGCTGGTCTCATCACAGTTTCATGCTGCTGCTGCTTCTCTCACTATAAGCAAAACCTTAATACCAATCCCAAGATGAAAAGCAGGCCACGGGTTATTTGTTGAGCAACATTCTTGTTCCAGATAATGTAAGGATCTGTAGGCTTGTAGTCAGCCTTTGCCTGGTAGGTGCATTGAATAGCAACAGTCCATTCAGGAAGATCCAACACAGACACTCACTGCCCAGTCAGAAACAGTCAAGAGTCAATGTACTCTGCTTGATGTTCATCATGTTTCACTGTTGCAGTCCTAACTAATGGGTTATCTGGCTCCCGATAGCCTTTGATTGGCCAGAATACCAAAGGTAAGTAAATATGTTATCGGCTGTCATCAGTTGTAAAGGACGTCCAATACAAAAGGAGGCAGCCAACGTCACTTCCCCAGTCTTCCTTGCTGTGGAGCCCGAAGTAGAAGCATTTTTTGCACGAGTGCCGGTCGGCAGTATACCTTTTTCATTTCCGACTACAAAGTTGAAGTCAAGTACAGCTAAATACCCCATTGGGGATCCTCTTTTCTTGCCTTAATGAATGTCAGAAAAGGTTAATAATTGTCTTTCCTGTGGAAAGCAGATTCTCCATAGAGATTTTCATTCCCATTCTATTATTTGTTTAGGCCTTGACCACAATGTTCCTAATTGTGATCTCTGTGCTTCCTTTAATCCGCGTACTATTCGTCATCGGGCTAAGCTTTTAGCTAAACAATTTGGAGTTTGTCGGTATGGTGTCCACTGGTCTTCAGGCTTCGGATATCCCCAAGAAGCGTAAGGATAAGGACCACGACAGGCTTCAGAGGGTCAAGTCCTCGGATGATAAGTTGGTCGTCAGTCATGCGGTAGCCAGTGAGGCACCTTTGCAGCCCCTGCAGCCCATGGATTCTCAACCGCAGGCCTCGGTTGAGACCATTTCAGAGTCCCCCAGGCCTCCGGCTTCCATTCTGCCTTCTGACCTTTTGCCTGTTGCCTCTTCAGCTAGATCTGGAGCTGCTAAGCTGACACTGGTGTCTGAGGCCTTCATTCTTCATTCAGACAGCAAGCTCATACCGACGACCTCTACTGCGACTTCTGCAGTTGCCAGACCTCCCAAGTCCTTCAGAGTTGAAGGTAAATTTTCCAGTCGTAAACCTGTGAAATGGCAGGCTCCAGTTTCTTCTTGTTCCCCTCAATCCCAAATGGTTAAAATGGCTAATGACCTTTTGACTCTTATTAGGGGGTTCTCAGCCTCCTACTTTTAAAAGGGGTACAGATGTCTCTCCTGACGCTTTGTCTTATTCTGGTTCTAATACTTCTAGCATTTCTGCTGATGAAGAGGAAGTTTCTCAGTTTTTTTTCTCCTTTTGAGGATTTAGATGCAGAGGAGTTCATCTCTTCTGCTTCTCCTCCAGAGGATTTCTCTTTTGGTGATACTTTGAATACTGTCAGGGAACATTTTAAATGGGAAAGTCAGGATTATCCCCAATCTAAAAAAAGGATTAGGGAGTTTTTGGATTTGCCTCAGCATAAGCCTCTGGCTATTCCCCCATTGTTGGAAGTGGTTGATGATGTTTTTCTGGAAAATTCCTTGACTCCAAATTCAGTTCCTCCTGCTGCCCAGAAACCTGACAGGTACTGTAGAGTCCCTGATTCTCATTTGTTTCTTTTCAGAAACCCGTTGGCTGATCCAGAGGTTATTTCTCAAGGCCCTAAAGGAGTTAAGGCAGCTTTTACCAAAAATCCTGTTCCTTCTGACAGGGAATCTAGGAACCTAGATAGGTGGGGTAAAAAAATTATACCTCTGCCACTCTTGCTATTAGGTCTGCTAATTGTCTTTTTCATATGCTGAAGTTCTAGTGGCACACCTTGGAGGCTGTTAAGTCTAGGATAGCAAGTGTGCCTCTTTTGGCAGAGAGTAAGGATATGCAGGATTTGCTGAATTCTGCCAGTCTTGTCAATAAACATTCATTACATTGTGGTTTTGACATTCTAGTAGCCTCCTGTAGGGCTACAGCTACTGGATCTGTTATTAGAAAGCACGCTTGGCTTAGGGACCAGCCCCTTCCAGAGCCTGTCATGGCTAAGCTTTTAGATGTACCTTTGCATAAGGACAGTCTTTTTGGCAGCAAAGCCTAGGAAGTGCTCAAGAAGATGGAGGATAAAGCCAAGTCTATGCAAACAGTTAAGGACTTTTTACAAATTCAGCCTCCTCACTTTAGCAGGAATTACCCTTCTAAGAGTTGGATGTTTCCTGATATCAGCAGACAGAATCGTTCTAGGACTAGAGGTTACAAATCTTCTAGGGGGCAGGTGGCTACACTTCAAAGGTCTAAGCAATGGCAGGCTTCCACTTCCAAGGTGGGAAGTTCTAAGCCTGCATCTCAATCCAAACATTCTCAATGATTCTATCCAACTTTTGCCTATTCTTGCCTGCCCGGAGAGTCCTTTAAGGGGAAGATTGGCTCATTTTGCAAATGTCTGGGCCACCATCACGGATGACAAATGGGTACTCAGCACTGTATCCCTAGAACACAAGTTTTCTTTCCACATCTTTCCTGTACCCAAAGGATTCCCGGACGCTCCTCCAAACCAAACAAATTTTGTCTCTGTTACATCTGGGAACAATAGAATCAGTTTCTGCTCAGCAGGTAGGCCAGAGTTTCTATTCCAGACTTTTCCTAGTTCCAAAAAAAGAAGGCACCTGGTGTCCTATCCTAGATCTATCCATTCTGATCTCTTTCTTGGTAATTCCAAAGTTCAAAATTCTCACTTTGCATCAGTTGCTGCCAATGTTAGACAAGGATTCCTGGCTGGTAACTTTGGATCTCAAAGAAGCTTATCTGCACATCACTATCAGGCAAAGTTGCAGGCAATACCTTCATTTCAGGGTGGGCAAGCAACATTATCAGTTCTCTGTTCTGCCCTTTGGCTTATCTACTGCTCCCAGAGTTTTCACAAAGTGGCTGGCTCCAGTCATTGCTTTTTGCAGGCAGAAGAAAATTCAGATTTATCCATACTTGGGACGACTGTCTAATTCAAGTGAATTCTCAGGAACAGCTGTTAAAGGATCTAGAATTTGTAAAGACTCTTCTCTCTTCCCTGGGTGACACTCTCAACAAGGAAAAATAAAAAATGGTGCCATCCAAGGAGATAACATTCCTGAGAGCGAGTCTGAACACAGCCGCCCAGATGATACGTCTCACCCAGGAGAAGCAGGTAACTTTTTCAGTTTACTTCAAGGACTTTGCAAGCCTGTCCCAGCTCCCTGCAAGGAAATACCTGCAAGTTCTGGGATACATGGCCTCTTGCATTCTCATGATTCCATGTGCAAGACTGCATATGAGGAAACTGCATTGGTACCTCAAAGAACCTTTGGTGTCAACACACACAGGACCTGGATGTGATAATTCCTCTGCTTCCATGTCTGTAGACAGAGTTTCTATGGTGGCTGACAGCCTGTCTACAAAACAAATGCATGCCTTTTCGCCCACCCCCTGCCACTCATGTTCTTACCACAGACTCATTAGACTATGCCTGGGGAGCTCACCTGGATGGCAGATGCATACAGGGTCATTGGAACGCCCAGCAGATGCACCTGCACATAAATCTAATGGAGTTGATAGCAGTTCAGCAGGCCTTACTAGCTTTCAAGCATCTTCTTTCTCCAGGAACCCTGCTTGTCAAAACAGACAACAACACCACAGTCATGTGGTACATCAACAAGCAGGGAGGGACTCATTCTTACCCCCTGTGCAGGCAGAGCATGAATCTCTGGTCCATAGCAGCATCCCTGGACTTGCATCTCCTAGCTCAGTTTCTTCCAGGAAGGATCACTGTTTTGGCAGACCAGTTGAGCAAGACAGAACCTGGTTCCTCACAAGTGGCAGCTGAACAGAGCAGTCTTTTACAGCATCATTCAATGTTGGGGCACACATCAGGTGGATCTTTTCTCCTCCCCAGACAGCCATCTTCTACCTCTTTTTTGCACCAGACAGCATCACAGCAGAGCCTGGAGAGTGGATGCTCTGTCCTTCCCTTGGACACTGCTGTCAGTTTATACCTTCCCTCCTCTTCCGCTTCTTCCCAGAGTATTATTGAAGATCAGGGATGAATGGCCAAGGACTGCTCTCATAGCTCCGAGACATGGCCCAGACAGCATTGGTACCCACTGCTTCGCAGTCTCTCCCAATTTCCTCCTTGGCATCTTCCTCTGAAGCCAGATCTTTTGGTTCAGGAAGGGGGAAACATTCTACATCCTCATCTTCATTCTCTCCACTTGACAACATGGCTCATTATATGACTCCATCCTTTTCTTCTTCCCTTTCCCAGCAGGTGGTTGATGTGCTGAGGGAGGCCAGGAGGCCTAGCACTGGGAAGTCCTACGCTGGCAAATGGGAAAGATTCTCTCATTGGATGCAGGCTAGAGGGGAATCTTCTTTTCAGCCTACCCTTCCTCTGATCCTGGAATACCTGGCTGATTTGCTTCAGGGTGGTCTTTCTTTCTCCTCTATCAAGTTCCATGCTTCATCCATTTCTGCTCGTTGTTCTTTTGAGCAACCCATTTTCTATCATCCCTGATGAAAATGTTTCTCAGAGGTGCTTGCAACTTAAAACCTCCCAGAAGGGCACCTACTCCAGCTTGGGATCTTAATTTTGTTCTAGAGAAACTCACTCTTCCTCCTTTTGAGCCAGCTGCCACTGCAGATTTAAAGTTTCTCTCTTGGAAGACTGCCTTCCTCTTGGCTATAACTTCAGCAAGGATGGTTTCGGAGCTGCAAGCTTTGATGGCTGTGGAGCTCTTTCTTATTTTCCATGCAGATAGGGTCTCTCTGAGAATCAACCCCTCCTTTATGCCTAAGGTGGTTTCTAGCCTGACTCTTAATTAGTCCATACACCTTCCTATCTTCTTTCCTAATCCTCGAAATAGAGGTGAAAGCATCCTACATTCTCTTGATGTGCACAGACAGCCCATGTTTTACCTGGACAGGACTAAAGACTTTCGGAAATAAACATAGTTATTGGTCAGTTTTGCCCCTGGAGCCCAGGGCAAGGCTATTTCTAAGCAAACCATTTACAAATGGATTGCACATTGTATTACTTTTTGTTATTCCTTTCTTGGCAAGGTCCCTCCTCAAGAGGTTAGGACCCACTCAACTAGAACAGCTTCCACTTCTGCAGCCTTTTTAAGGGGTGTCCCTACCAAAGACTTTTTGGAGGCTGCCACATGGTCTTCTGTTCACACTTTCACAAATTATTATAATTTGCCTTTGTTTTCTAGAGCCAGGGCAGGGTTTGCCACTGCTGTTCTGCAGGGCATTATCTCCAATCCTTGATTCTGTTGGTTCCTCCTCCCTTTTCTCTGGGCTTTGGTAATCAACCCATTAGTTAGGACTGCAACAGTGAAACACGATGAACATAGTACAGTTGTGTCCACTTACCGTGAATGTAGATGTTTGAGTATATTCACTGCTGCAGTCCTGGTTTCTGTCCCTCCTTCCCCCTTTTTGGTCCTCTCCTATTCTCTTTTCCTAAGGTACCGGCTAAGTTTAGTATTTGCCAAAGTTGCTTTTGGTTTAAGCCTTGTTTTCTGGGGGTTTCTGTTATGGCAAGAAAGACTGATGAAGTGATATCGGCTGCCTCCTTTTGTATCGGATGTCCTGACGGCTTTTATAATCGACGACAGCCGATGTCATATTTACTTACATTTGGTATTCTGGCTGATCGAGGGCTACCGGGAGCCCGATAACCCATTAGTTAGGACTGCAGCAGTGAACACACTCGAACACCTACATTGTACACAACTGTACTTTCTCTTACCAGGAACAAAATATAAGCACAAATTCCAAGCTGGCACCTATGTAGTAGTTATCAGGCTTTCTGATAACCAGCAATCTCCAAGAAATAATGTCCATATGTTCCTTCTGTCACCAGGAGCAAAACAGAAGAAATAATCCGAGGACAATTTGTGGTCTTGGACTAGGTGCTGCAGATTTTTTAACGGTAAGCTGGAAAAAATGGGTTAATATCCCAAGAGTTCAGTATGCACTAAAGCAGTTAGGTATGAAGGAGGGGGTAACTTGAGCTTTAGCAATCTTAAGTGGAGGGCCACTACTTTTAAAAGGTCAAGATAGACTGGAAGGAGGTGGGCAGTTTGTATTCTGGTTCTATGGACTACAGTGGAATGGGCAGTAAATTTAAATAGTTGAAGAGGGTAGATTTCACAAAATCTATTATAGAAAGAGGAGAGAGAAGGAAATTTGTGGTCAAATTAACATAAAAGGCAGGCAACTAGAAAGACAGTTGAGTTTTAAAAACACACTGCAATGGTGAGGGAAATTTTAATTTCTATGTGACTCACAAGAGATGCAGCTGTGGTCTCTTCCCTTATTTAAATATGCAGTTAAAAACAGAATGCAAGTAAAACATAGTGTAAAGAAAATAAACCACAATATACAAAATAGAAGGCGGCAATGAAGTAATATGAAATACAACAAAAACAAACTTACTTTTCCTTCTAACAATCTATGGTAGAGTCTGAGTGAGATTTTCCAATAAAGCCTTGAAAAGTTTTATTTTACACCTTAAATAAAAAGTTTAGAACCTACCTCCACCCTCAGTTCACAAGTAATATTGCTGAACCAATTCATGTGTGGTTACATGATTTACAGCTGTCACCTTTGTTTTATCTTTATTAATTTTCCATCCTAGAAAATACTTGAAACTGTTTCATAATGTTTCACAGAACTGAGATTTCTGTTTCTAGATATATCAGGTACAAAATAATATCATCTGCAAATAAAGCCAACTTTTCTTGATTACCATACCGATTATATCCTTGAATTCCTGAGTCCCTTATTTTCTTTGCCAGTGGTACTAAACATAAAGCAAATAAAGGGGAAAGAGGACACCCCTGTCTGTTTCCTCTGTATAGACTGAACCTATCAGAAAGGAACCCTCCCACTTTCATTTTTGCCTTCAATCCTCCATATAGCTTCCTAATTTACCTTATTATTGTATCAGGGAATGCAAATGCTTCCATAGCTCTACTCATAAAATCTCAGCTTACTCTGCCTGCTGCTTGCTCTGCATTAAGACCTACCAAATGCAGCAGTGTTTTCTTACATTCTTCTTCCCTCTGACTGATTATTCGGTTACTGTTGCCAAATATTTGCCTCTCTTCCACAAAACTACACTGACCCATATCTATCAATTTTGACAACACCTTTACCATTCTTTTTCGCTAGTATAGACTTAATTTATAATCATGGTTTAAAATTGAAATGGGTCTACATGAATCTTGTTATGCTGGATCTTTACTGTCTTTAGGTATTAGTCACCACAGCTTTATTCCAAGATGTTGGTGTTTCCCCGCCTTTTAAAATAATGTTAAAACAAAACCTTCTAGATCTTTATCACTTTCTTCCCTCCTAACTTTCAAACTTCCACAGTAGTACCATCTGTTTCTGGAGACTTTTCTAAAGATTGATTATACATTATCATTTTATCTCATTTCCTCATATCTTAACTGTTAGTTGTTGGGTCTGATCTTCCTCTGACCTTGGCATACTTGAGTCTTCCATAAATATTTCCATTTCTGCTCTTTCTTGATTTCTACATTTCTCTGCTTTATACAGATTTTCATTGAACCACAAGAACAACAAACCAGATAAGTGAAAATCCAACTGCAGACAAAACAAGCTCCCATGAAAATTTGACAATTTTTATTACCATCTGATGAAGTTTAACAACTTTGTTAAATGAAGGTGCTAACATAGTACTTCATTTTAATATTGTTTTAATAAAAGTTTTCAAATTTTCGTGGGAGCTTGTTTTTTCTGCAGCTGTTTTTTCGTTTATACAAAGTTTCATAACATTTCTGAAATATCTCTTAATACTGCAACAGGATCTCTGATTATTTTTCTTGTTATAAGCTCCCTACGTTTGGCAACAACCCTTTCTACATTCTGTTGCCAAAGTCATTGAGCTAAAACTTCTTGTGTTCTGGAGTTATCTGCAGGTATTCTTAATTGCCATACCAGTTATATCCCTGAATTCCTTAGCCCCTTATTTTCTTTACCACTGGCTGTAAATATACATTACAAATTACAAAGGGGAAAGAGAACACATCTGTCTGGTTCCTCTGTTCAGATACAACATATCAGAGAGGAGTCCTCGCACTGTAATTTTTGCCTCCAATACCTAATATAGCCTCTTAATTAACCTTTATTTTTGTGTAAGGAAATGGAAATGCTTCCATTACCCTACTCATAAAATCCCAGCTTTCTCTGTCAAATGCTTTTTTGTGCATAATGACCCACCACAACAGTGGTAATTCTTATATTCTGCTTACCTCTGGATCATTATTTTTCTATTAATATTGTAAGTGTTTGCCTCCCCTTCACAAAAAACACATTGATCCATATCTATAAATTTTGGTAACAACTTTGTCATTCTGTTATTTATCATAGACTTAAACACTTTATAATTATGGTTTAAAATTGAAATGGGCCTATATGAAGCTGGGACTGATGGGTCTTCACATTCTTTAGGTATTACAGCTTGACATCTGGCTATATTCCCACCGGAATGCCAGCAATAAATGTGATGTCCCTTACTATCCTGGGTCAGTAACTAAAGAGCTTCAGCCCTCACTATTGACTCCAATATGAGACTGTCAGTTAAACAGGAGTAATATTTCACAGTTTTCCCCTAAGAGCACTACAGGAATACACTCAATAATCTGGAACTGGAATGTATACTTCTGTCCACCCCAAATATAACTCCTTATTACACACTTCAGAGCAATGTGTCACAGTTAAAGACCTCTGATACACTGACACGCAAAGTAAATTTAAATCTCACACATCTAAACACTTATGGGAAAGCCTGAGACATAGTTCCAGCTGTGTTTCTTCCCCAAAATAATACGGTAATGCTGCCACCAATCAGAATGTCTTCATGCCCTTCAAAAGGGGTGTCCAATTATGATGATTAAATATCAAAATAAGTGATAGCTATGACCAGAGCAGCCAGGCCTTCGAGAGGACCTGAGGAGTGCCAAAAAGGTATAAACACTCTCTAATATCTAAAGAGAAACACTGATTTCCAGCCACAATGTAAAGTAATGAAAAACATTTAATAATAATAAGTAAAATGATTACAGGCATGTAAATCAATAGCTTTCAATAAACACCAGAATTAAAGCACCAGAAATGTTAAACTGTAGGATAGAAGTCCTTCATTATAGAAAAACTCATCTAAATAACTAAACTTTCCTAATCTAACTGGAGAAAACCTCCCTGATCTAGTCTGTAACATAAGGCAAAGGCAGGCTTACAGTTTTTTGGTGAGTTGTCTTTTTTCAGGTGTCACTGCACAGCACTATAACTGACTGCAACTCTTCACAAACTGCTCAGCACTTGAAAAGCTGTGCAGCTTAGCAGTCTCAGTTGTCTTATTTTAAAAATAACAGCTGTTTGAAAAAAAAATTTCCTGTCAATTGGATGTTCAAATAATCATCTAGCAACCAGGAACATTCTAATGACATCACCTACAGTGCAGCTGATTCTCCACAGTTTGTACTTTAGAATGTGCCTCACAAACATGTGCAATTACAAATGTATCAAAACAGTGACAGATTTGTTGAACATTCTGTATAAATAGGGAAATACTCAACATTTTAAAAACTTATTTACATTTTCACAATTAGACATGCTGGCATCCAGTACAAGTTAATCTGAGAATATACACAAATCTCCTGCCAGACATGCTAACACAGATGACAGAGTTTTAATTTTCTTTACAACAGCCACCACTGCTTTCTTCCAGGATGTTGTTGCTGCCCATTCTTTAAAATAGTGTTAAACAAAGCCTTCCAGATCTCTATCACTTCATTCCTAACTTCCAAACTTTCACAGGAATACCAACTGTTCCTGGAAACAAATCTGCCATTGTTATCTTTTTCCTCTTCCATCACTATTGGAACTTCTTTAGAAATTAGTATATTGACTATGTTCTTTGTGTTTCACTGTTGCAATCATTACATTTGGGTAATCTGCTGGCAGGTTGCCCTCAGTCGGCCTGATTAACAAAGTTTTGGGTCCTGCGTCGGTTGCTGTCCCTTCTTCCATGATGTCAGGTCGTCAGGGGTATAAAACATGCAGCTGATGCCATTACATCAGTCTTTCTTGCTGTGAGGTGCCCGAAGCAGAAGCAGTTCGCAAGTGCTGGTCGTCCGACTCCTGAAATTATCGTTTTCGAGTTTCAGAACCGAAGTCTTCAACTTAAAGCTAAGTACCCCGGTGGGGAAACTTTTTCTTGCTCAAAAAGTAAAAGAAACACAAACCATTAACAGCAAAACTCCACAAGCAAATACTAGCGTTGCTCAGCTTTCAACTGTAATGTCACAAACAGCAGAAGTAAATCCCAACTGGAACAATAGAAAAAACAGATGCAATCTTCAATAAGCAACCCAGTTAGTATGATAAATCCTTTATTTGGACAAAAAGACAAGCTCAAAACAAGCGCTTTCGCCTGGTTGTACCAGGCTTTATCAAGTTCATTAACACAAATAGTTCCAAGTCTTTTATACTCTTGAAAGTTGATCATGTGATCTTAATAACTTAATTGATTAATTGTGAAGTTGCTAGGTAAATTACTGACCTTAAATGGAAATAGTACAAATTTTGTTAAAGAAATAAAAATATAACGTTCAGCCTAAGAATAAAATCCATCCTAAAAATAAAGCGTGTAAAAAATATATATGTTTGAAACCATTGCAAGCATTGCAAAAATTCATAAAAATATGTGTTGGTTAAAAAAGAAGATAGAATTTATTAAACCCTTACAATGCACTGACATCTGTTGAATAGAACTGCTGTCTTCCTGCTAAAGAAATGCAGAACTTCAATTTTAATGAGGTTGACCAAAGTCTATCCTGAATTGTGAACACTGTGGAAAATAATTGTTTAGTATGTCCATTCAATTATTTTGACAGTGGGGGTAATGTTAACCAGTGTGACTTTTATGCATGTCCATTCTACTGTATTATAACTTGTCTCTGTTGATTTTTAAAACACTAATGAGACTGATAGTATCATTTAAACCTGGGGGTTTGGTTACATTTAGCTTCAGTTGCCAAATAAGCTCTCTGTTTTCAAGCCGGGTTTCCCAATCTCCACCTCTAGGGTCATGGGGAACCTGCTCAAGTACAAAAAACTTTAATTGCATGTTTGTGCAACTCAAAGAATGTTTGTAAAAGGCGTTGGTGTCTCTTTTCTTCTCTATGTCATAGAGATGCTCATAAATCCTCCTTTTGAGCATCCTCTCGGTCTTTCCTACATAGAAACTAGAACATGTAACACAAACGCCTAAATAAACCACTCCCTTGGTTGAACAAGTATATCTGCCATAGGAACACAGTTTCAACTTTCTAGAAGGCAAATAAAAGCATTCCTCTCCCAGAATGTAGGCACATTGATTACAAGCCCCAGATTTATAAGTACCTTCAAACATGCAATTAAAGTTTTTTGTACTTGAGCAGGTTCCCCATGACCCTAGAGGTGGAGATTGGGAAATCCGGCTTGAAAACAGAGAGCTTATTTGGCAACTGAAGCTAAATGTAATCCACTGATGAATTCACTGATTTCATCTCTTGATGGCCCTGGAAGGAGTCTGATTCCATTGAGCCAATCCACAAGAGACCAGACAGGATCCTAGCACCATCCAAGGATATGGAATTCTGGAGTAAGGGAGTATCAGTTGATGCCATGGTGGTAGCTGTGGACACAAAAAAAGGAACTTGCAGAACAAAGTTCCTCTGTTCATCCCCCTAACAGGGAGTCTAGGGAGCTGGACAGATTTGGGAAGTATGTATATGCTTCAGTGACTTTTGCAATTCCGTCGCTGAATTGTTTGGCACACTTCAGTAGACTCCAGAGGGATTTTATGAAATAACTTATTAAATCTTTCTCTGGGACCATTACTTCACAGAAAGAGAGCTTGATTGCGTCAAAGCTGGCTAGCCTACAATATATTTCAAACTCGTCCATGAGGCTCATCTCCAGCGCACCTGAAGGTACCACAAGGGCAGCGGATTCAGACATTTCCATTATGAGACATGCATCTATGTGATTTTGTGGAGTCCTTCATGTCTTTCTTTGACGGAAGTTCCTTATTTGGCCTCAAAGTTAAAGATACACTGACCTGGTGTGAGCAGGAAGGCAAAACCCTATCTGCTGTGGGCTTATGTTTTTTGACTCCTCAAAGGACCATTTCTAGGAGTCAACAAGATGGTCAAAAAATAAAGGTCCAGAAAGTCACAGGGTCCCTTCCAAGATCCATGTGGATATAGTTCCTCCAGGGGCAGAGGGGAACTCTAACTGAAGGCACCACTCACATAGCAGAGGAGGTCTACAAAACCAAGGATCTAGAGATACCTTCTCTAACAGATCCTACCAGTGCTCCTGAAAGGAGAACCAACTGTCCACCTCTGGAGACAGTTGGGGGTCATTTATCCCTGCACCACAGAGCCTGGATAGAGATTACAAAAGATTCATGGGTGCAGAGAATTATTTTTGGAGGTTATATAATACTCTTTTCTTTACAGCCCCCCCCCCCCTTAATGGTAGACAAAATTCTGAATGTTCCACCCAACCAGAAGGAAGCAGCAGCACTAGAAATAAACAAGCTGCTAGAAAAAAAGAGTCATCCAAGAAGTCCCACAAGATCAGAGATAGTCCAAAACTTATTCAAGATTCTTTTTAGTGTCAAAGAAAACAGGGGACTGGAGACCAATTTCGGATCCCAGCATTGCAAAGACGTCAGTCCAGTACACCAAGTTCTGGATGGTCATGGTTTAGTCCATTCTGCCATTTCTTCACAAGGATGATTGGGTGTGCTCGATAAATCTTCAGGATGCATACTATCATAACAAAGGAAACAGGCACTCCTTGAGACGCTTATGCTTCCAGATGGAGGCCAATCATTACCAATTCAGAGCTCTGCCCTTTGGTCTCACTACATTCCCCAGAGTGTTCACCAAGTGTATGGCAGTAGTAGTAGTTCACTTGAGGATGTAGATATTCCGAGTGTTTCCATATTTGGACAACTGTCTCACAACAGCTCTGACCAGGCATCATCTGATCAAACAATGAGATTATGTACTCCAGTTATGCTCTCACCTAGGAATTACCATCAACTGCAAGAAATCTCAACTCGAACCAACTCAGACCGTGGAGTTCATCAGACCCTTGTTCAATACGGTATCCTTGGCAGCCTCTGTCCCTCTATCAAGAATTCAAACCATGCATTTCCAGTTCAAAAAGTTCATACAAAGTTCTTCTCTTTCAGCTCAACTGATCCTTCAAGTATTGGGTTCCATGTCTGCTGTGATAATTCTGGTTCCACTAGCAAGGTATCACATGAGAATTCATCAGTGGACACTAGCAAGTCAGTGGTCCATTCTTCACCGACCTTTATCCAGCCAAATCAAGATAACTTAGGTCTGCAAGAATTATCTCCTAAGGTGGACATACTCTGATCAGATAAGGCAAGGTTGCCCCTTTATTCTGCATCAGCCAAAGGTCATGGTTACCATGGATGCTTCCCAGAGAGGGTGAGGGTGGATTTTTTGGGAAGAACAGTCCAAGGCACATGGTCCCCTGAAAATGCCAACATGGATATAAATGTCCTGGAGATGAGAGTTGTCCTCCTAGAGTTGCAGGCTTTTCAAGACTGTCTTCTCTCCAAAACTATTGCCATTCAGATGGGCAGTATGTCAGTTGCTGGGTATATCAGCAAACTACGAGGAACCAAATCTTACCCCCTGTGTCAAGAAGCTATAAGAGCGTGGCAATGAGTGTTCTAATCCAGTCGGTTTCTAATAGCAATGCACATTCCAAGAAAATCCAGTGTGATAGCAGACAAGTTACACAGGTCCATTCTAATGCCTCACAAGTGGTCACTCAACATGAAAGTTGCAAAAATGATTTTCCTTCGATGGGGCCAACTTTGCTGCAATTTCTCTGCGTCTCCCCTCAACAACAAATGCAGCAATTTTTTTGCCCTGATACTCCCAGTGGGGGAATCACTGAGGGACAATCTCCATTGTTGGCCTCCCGGTCTTCTCTGCACCTACCCCCCCAGTATATCTAATACCCACATTTCTTCAGAAAACATCTCGATTGAAGAGCCCAGTTATCCTCATTGCCCTTTAATGGTCATTGTCAGATTTGGTTTCCTTTTCTTTGGCCTCATTTACTTCACTGGCCATGGATTCTGGATCCAATTCCAGACCTACTCTTTCACCTGACAGACATGATACACCCAGACATTCTAGGTTTAAAGTTGACTGCATGGTTTCTCCACTTCCTTTGATAGCTAAACAGACCAGGGTCTCCTACTTCATCCACCACATTCTTTTATCCTCCCACAAAGCTTCCACTAGAAAACTTTATAGAAGTAAATAGAAAAGATTTGTTTTACTGGGTGCAGCAAAATGACATTGATCCTTTCTCAGCACCGGTTCATAAAGTGCTTGAAATTTTAGCTGCGATTTTCAATGAAGGTGCTAGTTCCTCTACTGTTAAAGGTCAATTAGCTGCCATTTCTAATTTTCATAGTGGTGTAAATAACTCCACTTTGGCCTCTTCCAAACTTTGTAAAGCCTTCCTAAGGGAAAATCCTGCATGAGATTTAAATATTATTTTACAGTCATTAAAACAGTCTCCTTTTGAACCATCAGCTAAGTGTGATCTAAAATTTTTGAACTGGAAAACTGTCATCTGATGTTGTTAATATTCATTCATTCCTTACTGATGGGTGTCAGTTCTGTCCTTGGAACTGAGTTGGCCTTATAACAAGCTCATGCCAGCCAAAAAACTCTGAAGCTAAGCTTTACCCATAGTGCCCCTCTCCCTGTTACCCCAGATCTCGTTTGCTGTGTAGATATCAAGACATATCAAGCCAGCTCTCAGCAAAGCACTATAAAATTTATCATTCTAAAAACTTTTTTCTACAGTTTTTTCTCTCCATTACTTTTGTAATTTGGTTCTTTCTTTAGTCGCTAAACTTTAACCCCCTATCAGTGACTTTTCTTACTTTCCTTACCAACTTGGTAATCTCGGTGGTACAGGCCTTCCCTCTCTCTCTACCTTCTTTCCCCTTACCTCGTGAGGTAATCTAAATACCATTGTTGGTATTCTTTCCTTTCTTCTTAAAAAAAAAAAAAAAAAAAAAAAAAAAACTGCTGTTCTATGTTTTTCCTAATCTATCGATATAGAATTTGTACTTTGCTTTGTATTTGTTTGTGGTAAATATTTGCTGTAAATTGCTCCCTCCATGTCTGAAAAGAAAGGGACAACTTGTTTCAAGCAATGTGACCAATGCAGTCACAAAATGACTAATTCAGCACTCATTTATCTTGTGTCTACTGCCTGGGTGATGGTTCTTCATGTTTCGCTGTTGCAGTCATCACATTTGGGTTATCCCTGCTAGGGTAGCCCTCGGCCGGCCTGAATACCAGAGACTTAGTACTTATGCATCGTTTTCTGTCACTTGAGGACTGACGTCAGGTTGTCAGTAGTATAAAGTAAGACAGCTGACGTCATTACATCAGTCTTTCTTGCCATGGAGCTCGAAGCAGAAGCAGTTTGCTTGAGTGCCCGTCGGCTGCTACCTGAGTTTTCGTCTCCAAATTGAAGTTGAAGTCTTGTAAAGCTAAGTACCCCATTGGGGATCCTTTTTTCTTGCACTAACCAATGTCAGAAAAAGTAAATAATTGTATCACCTGTGGAAAGCAAATACTACACCAAAACTTCCATCTTACTGCGTCACTTGTTTAGGCCCAGACCACAACGTCCCCTGTTGTCACTTCTGTGTTTTGTTCAAAGCTAGAACTATCAGTCGTCTGCCCCTTATTGTAGCCAGATATTTCCGTTTACAGTCCTCAAATTCCGATATGGCTTTGGTAAGCCATCCGACAGCAGATCTTCCGAAAAAATGTAAAGATAAAGACAGACAGACTGCACAGTTCAAAACCTACCGAAGATGCTTCCGTTAAGCTAGTCGTCAGTCCTCTGATACTTAGTGAGGCACTTTCGCAGCCTCTGATGCCTGCTTCAGTTGATTCACAGGCCGCTGCCGAGACCCTTTTGCAGTACAGTATGCCACAAAACTCTTCTTCAACTAAGGATCCTGTGGTAGTCTCTACCTTGGATGGGTCTAGAGCCGCTGAGCAGGCACCGGCTTCTGAGGAAGTCCTTCACACTACTGAATCTTGACACAAACCGACGTCTTCTTTTGAGACTACTGTTCTTTCAACAACAACCGAGTTTCTTAGGCCCAGGGTTCGAACCACACCCAAGAAACCGATGACCCACTCTCAGGCGCCTGCTATCTTGCCTCGGTCTGAAATCCTTAAAATTCGGAAGACCTTATCATGCTGATCAGGGGAAGCCAGGCTACCCCCTCAAAAAGGAAAAGAGATCTGTCTCCTGTAGTTTTGATGAACAAGAGTCAGATGAATCTGATGCATCTGACTATGAAGACATGCAACCCCTCTCCACTTATGAGGATTCTGATGCAGAGGACTCCATTCCTTCAGCCTCTCCCCCAGAGGAGTTTTCCTTTGGGGAACCCTGCATACTTTAAGGGAGCATTTCCAATGGGAGAGTCAGGACTACCCTCAGTCTAAAAAGAGACTCAGAGAATTCCTAGATCTTCTGCAACACAGACCCTTGGTCATCCCTCCAGTCCTGGATGTTGTGGATGATGTTTTCCTTGAATCCAGCTTGACTTATGATGCCCTACCTTCTGCTTCCAGAAAACCAGACAGGTACTATAGAGTCCCTGACTCACACAAATATCTTCTTTAAAAATACAACAGCTGACCCTGAGGTCATTTTGCAAGTGCTAAAAGGGGTTAAAGCAACCTCTGCTAAGACTCCCACCCCTTCTGACAAGGATTCCCGAGCCTTGAACAGATGGGGTAAATAAGTATACACCTCAGCTACTCTTGCTGTCAGGGCACTAAATTGTCAGTTCCATATACTGAAATTTCAGCAACATACCTTGGAACTTCTTAAACAAAAAAATGTTTTCCTTTCCTGCTTGGGCAGAATCTAAAGATTTACAAGACTTAATGCATTCTGCAAGTCAAGTAACTAAACACACTTTGAACTGTGGTTTTGACACCCTAGAAGCTTCTTGCAGGGCAGCAGTCACTGGATCTGTCATTAGAAGACATGCATGGCTTAAGGAACAACCCGTGCCAGACCATGTCAAATCTAAATTGTTAGATGCCCACTTGCACAAAGATAACTTATTTGGCACTAAGGCAGAAGAGGTCTTAAAAAGATGGAAGAAAAAGCAAAATCTATGCAAACAGTTAAGGATTTCTTACAGGTCCAGCCCCCTAGGTTCAGCAGGCATTGTCCCTCCAACCACTGGTCCTTTCCTGCTCTGAGTAAACCGGCCCAGCCTAGGCCCCTTGGAAACAGACCCCCCCAGACAGTAGCCTCAGTTAATGCAGAGATTTAAGCAGTGGACTACCTCCACTTCAAAACCAGGGAGTTCTAAGCCATCCTCTTATGGTACAAACTCACAATGACTCACTTCCTCCACCCCCCTCCCCACCTTCACTTAACCCTAGGAGGAAAACTCTCCTTTCATTCAAGCACCTGGGCCACCATTACCAAGGACCAATGGGTTCTGAACATTGTCTCTCAGGGATACATATTTTCCTTCCACACCCTTCCAAACCCAAAAGGGTTCCCAGATCTACCACCAAATCAGCGGGCAGAGGCTCAAAAGCAAATCCTTTCTCTGCTCTCTATGAGGGCAGTAGAGCACATTCCTGCAGAACAGATAGGCCAAGGCTTCTACTCCAGACTTTTTCTGTTGCCGAGAAAAGAGGGCACCTCAATCTATCCATTCTAAACACTTTCCTGGTGATCCCAAAGTTCAAAATTCTCACACTCCAGCAGCTGCTACTCATGCTGTCCAAGGATGCTTGGTTAGCCACCCTAGATCTAAAAGAGGTCTACCTCCACAATCCTATCAGGGAATCATGCAGAAAATATCTCTACTTCTGTGCAGGATCTCAACACTTTCAGTTCTCTGCACTTCCCTTTGGCTTATCTACTGCTCCCAGTGTTTTCACAAAATGTCTGGCCATTGCCTTTTGCAGACAAAGAAATATTCAAATGTACTCATACTTAGATGACTGCCTTATTCAGGCAGACAGCCAGGAAAAGCTGCTCAAGCACCTGGCCTTTGTAAAGACCCTACTAACCTCCCTCTGGCACACAATCAATGAAAAGAAATCCAAACAGGTACCCACCCAAAGGATAATATTCCTGGGAGCAAGTCGGGACACAGCATCCCAGATGGCATACCTTACACCAGAGAAACACATTTTCCTAACAGCCTACTTCTCTCAACTAGCCACCAGCCCCAGCTATCTGCAAGGAAGATCGTGCAAGCTTCAAGTTTCATGGCATCTTGCATACTATTCATTCCAAATGCCAGACTGCATATGAGGAAAGTTCAATGGTACCTAAAGAGCCTTTGGTGTCAACACTCTCAAGACCTGGAAACTCTTCTACCTATAATTCCTTGCCTCAGAAAGGAATTTCTTTGGTGGGCAACAGCATGCTCCCACAACAAGGGACTGCCCTTCTCTCCACCCCCTGCCACCCAGACCCTCACCACAGACACATCGGACTATGCTTGGGGTGCATACCTGGATGGCAGGTGCATACAGGGCCAATGGAGCCCACAGCAAATCCCTCTGCACATCATTTGAAAAGAGCTGATGGCTGTGCAGCACGCCTTGATGGATGTCAGACCCCTTCTCTCTCCAGCTGTTCTGATCAAAACAGACAACACCACTTTGATGTGGTACATCAACAAGCAGGGAGGGATTCAAGCTTACACTCTATGTAGGTTGGCCATGGCCCTTTGGCTCACAGCCTCTTCCATGCAACTACACCTATCAGCACAATTCCTACCAGGCTCTCTCAACTCTCTGGCAGGCCAGTTAAGAAGAAACCTTCTGGACCCACAGGAGTAGCAACTCAACAGAAGTACCTTCACCCTAATAACTCAGAAATGGGGAACCCTGAAGGTCGACCTCTTTGCCTCCCACACCAACCATCAGCTCAGCAAATTCTCCACCAGGGAGCATCACTGCATGGCTTGGAAAGTGGATGCCCTATCCTTCCCCTGGGTCAATCTGTCAGTCTATGCCTTTCCTCCCCTACCTCTCATCTCCAGGGTACTGCTCAAAATAAAGGAGGAAAAAACAAGGAACATTCTTATAGCTCCAGACTGGCCCAGACAACACTCGTACCCCTTGCTGCGCAGCCTGTCCCCTCAGCCTCCATAGCATCTTCCTCAGGATTCCAAACCTCCTGACTCAGACAGAGGGAAGGGGAATTCATGCATCCCCAATTACAGACACTCAGTTTGGCAGCTTGGCTTATTCCCTAACCCCAAACCAATCTGCCATCCTCAGTAAACAGGTTCTGGATGTTATCCATGAGGCCAGACGTCCTAGCACCAGAAAGTCTTACAGTGATAAATGGAAAAGGCTCTGCACATGGATACAGGCTAAGGGAGTGAATACGGCAGAGCCCTCCATCCCTGTCATCCTGGATTACTTAGCTGACCTACTGCACAGTGGTCCCTCTTTCTCCTCTATAAAAATTCATGCTGCTGCTATTTCTGCTCATTGTCCCACTGAGCAGCCCTTTTTCTCACACCCTTTGATGAAACAGTTCCTCAGAGGGACTAGCAACTTGAGCCCCCCAGAAGGGTACCAACACAAACTTGGGACCTTAACTTTGCCTTGGAAAAGCTCATCCTGCCCCCTTTGGATCCAGCTTCTTCTGCAGAGCTAAAATTTCTCTCCTGGAAGGCAGAATTCCTTCTGGCCATCACTTCAGCCAGAAGAGTCTCTGAGCTGCAAGCACTCATGGCTGTGGGACCCTTCATCATCTTCCATGCAGACAGGGTATCCCTCAGAACTAACCCATCCTTCATGGCCAAGGTAGTGTCCATTGTGGCTTTCAACCAATCCATTCATTTGCCCACCTTCTTTTCTATTCCTTCAAAAGTCTGTGCAATTGCTGGTTAGCTTTGCTACAGGGACAGAAGGCAAAGCCATCTCCAGGCAAACCATTTCCAAATGGATTGCACACTGCATCCATTTCTGCAACAAACAGCATGGAAAGCCTCCCCCATGGGGGTCAGCACACTCCACCAGAGCATCCTCCACCTCTGCAACTTTCCTCAGAGGAGTCGCCACCAGGGACATCCTGGAGGCTGCCACCTGACAATTTGTTCACACTTTTAACAAGTATTACTACCTGCTTATCTTTATTTTATTTTATTTATTTTATTTTACATTTGTTGACCGGGCTAGTCTAGCTGGATATATGTCCATTTTCAGTAGTGGCCCAGGGAGATAAGCTACAAACAGTTTAAAATAATTTCTCATCAAAAGTAGTACATGTTTATAATGCAAATACATTCACAGTACAAGAGATAAACAAACTTTAACTGGTCACATATTAATAATGCTTAAAATTGCAGAGTATTAGACTTGACTTAGTACAAATACAGTTACAAATAAGTATTCAGAAAGAAAAATAGCATAATGTACAGTAAGTGTAGATAAAAAGAAAGTTAAGAGAAGTAGCAGTTACGTAATATGTCTAGTAGTGAAACATGTCCAATAATTAAAATTTTTTTTTTATGATACAGTAGTAAGTAATACTATGATGAAGAAGTGGATCATTAGGTGTTAAGATGAAGTAAAAGCAGGGTTGAGAAGGTAGGGTTGAGTCAAGTATCAAGAGCTAGTTGGTCAGTCAGGGTTCATACATGGGCACATCCAATGTGTTTTGAGAAAGAACTTTAGGTTCTTTTTAAAAAGAGTTATAGAGGGGAGTGTAGAAAGTTTGGAGGGAAGCAGGTTCCAGGTTTTTCCGACAGTATTAGAGAAGAGAGAGTGTCCGGCCTTATTGTTTGCTTTGTCGATATTTACAAGAAGATTTTGTGAGGATCTAAGAGATTTCAGGTTATGGTAGGGGTGAATAAGAGTAGATAGTATGGGTGTTTTGGTAGGTTGATAAAGTATCTTATGGGCAATGGCTAGTTGATTAAATTTCAGCTGCTGTTGTAATTCAAGCCACCCTAGTTGCTTTATATTAATACAATGGTGGGTTCTGAATGGGTTACCTGTGGCAAACCTGGCTATATTGTTGTAGGAGAGTTCTATTTTCTTAAGGTTATTTTTTGAGAGATTGGTGAATATGGGATAGGCATAGAGAAGGGTAGAGATTAGATGGGAGTGGGCAATAGTTGATCATCTCATCCCTCAAAGAATGTAACTGGCATACTCTAAAGTACCTCAGTCTAGATGACGCAGTTGAATTTCTTAATACTACCTTCCTGAACATCCTTAATTACCATGCCCCCATAAGATTTTCCAGAACCAAAGCACAACCCTCCCCATGGCTACAGAAAACCACTAAGTCAGAAATGAAAAACCGGGATAAAGCCTGGGAGCACTGGCACAAAACCAAAACCCCCGCAGCTAGACAGAAATTCCTAGAACTACACAATAGAGTCAAAAAGCTAATAAAACGGGACAAATTCCAATACTACCAGTCTGCCCTAGACTCCTCACAACACAGCCCCAAACAATTCTGGTCCTTCATAAACTCCATCCTCCACCCAGGTAAAGTCAGTACCCCTCCTCCTAACATCCCTCACTCCTCAGAAAATATTGCTACCTCATTCAACACACACTTCACCCAAGCCTTACTATCACTAGCTAAACAACAGAACCCCCTCCCCTCCAACCCACACCTTCAACTAGTAATCTCCCCACTGCCTTCTCTTTTTCTCCTGTACCTACCTCCAACGTAAAAAAACTCTTAACTAAACTTAAACCCACCAAATTAGCAGCAGACAACCTCCCAAGTGAATACCTACAAATCGCAGCTGATGCTGTGGCCTACCCAGTATCCATCTTGATTAACCGATCTCTGTCAGAAAGTTACGTTCCCACATTGTGGAAAGTCTCACATATAATTCCCCTCCACAAAGGCGGACCCTCTGCAGAACTAACCAATTACCGCCCCATAGCTATTCTCTCTCCACTCTCCAAAATACTAGAGAGATGCATACACTCTCAGGTCTCACACTACCTCCTTACCAACAACCTCCTTTCCAGTACTCAGAATGGTTTCCGACCAAACCATAGCACCACCACTGCCTTACTCTCCTTTACTAACACTATCCTTCAGCATAAAAACAATGGCTATCTCTCCTCTGCTACTTTCCTAAACCTATCTAAAGCATTTGACATGGTCCCACACAAACAACTTACCTCTGTCCTCAATAACCTATCCTTCTCACAATCAGTCACCAACTGGTTTCAGAGTTACCTGTCTGACCGCCAACAATCCGTTATATGGCAGAATGACATGTCTCCCCAACTACCTGTTTCCATAGGGGTTCCCCAAGAATCCATCCTTGGACCCCTACTTTTCTCTGTTTACACCAATAATCTAGCCTCTGCCACCAAACATGGCACACTCATCCAATACTCAGATGACTCAACCATCATCTGCTCAGCCCAGTCTCTACCCAAACTGCAAAAAGTCACACAGGAAGCCTTTTCCTCTGTTGAAACATGGTTATCCGATGCCCAATTAATACTCAACCCAAACAAAACTAAACTACTCATCTTCCAACCCACCAAACATACTCAAAACAACTCTCACTTTAACATCACAGCAAAAGACAACACCACTATATACCCAACTGAACACACCAAATTGCTAGGAGTGGAAATAGACAATAAACTAAAATTTGACATTCACATATCCATGACCATAAAAAAAGTCCACAAAAAATTAGGAGCATTATATAGAAATAAACAATTTCTCACCAAAGCAGCAAAGATTTCAATAGCAAATTCCCACCTTATCTCCACCCTACTTTATGCCTCTCCAGTATATACCAACCTAAGGCAATGTGATCTAAACAAGCTAGAGACCTGCTACAACAAAATCGCCAAATTCGCCACAGAGGCATCCTACCGTAGTCACCACTGTCTCTCACTTGCTGAACTGGGCTGGCTTGAACTCCCTCACCTCCTTCAGTGGTATCAACTCTCACTCACCCACAAACTAGTAAACCATCCACTAAATGTCCCATCCCTCCAGAATCTACTCCAACCCTATCGCACCACCAGACCACTAAGATCCTGCAACAAAAATCACTTGCAGATCACTAAAGCCAATAACTCTGCTGGTGAAGCACTATTCTCTTGCCATAGCCAAATTATGGAACTCACTCCCACCCACAATTACCTCTGTACCATCATGCACCAACTTCAAAACTTTATTAAAAGCGCACCTAAAACATGCTGGCTATGCCCTTGTAACTCCCACTCTAATATCATCCACCCCATCCAACTACTACCTTTCTTTCACCTCCACTAACTACCTTGATGATAGCAAGCTCAGATGCTCATAAGCCTAGTACTTATTATACAGCAGGAACTTCTCATTGTTACATTTGTTAATGCCTGTTATGTATTTCACAGATAAAGATTCTAGTTGTCTACTGATGTACTATGTTCTTCATCTGTAAATATGTTGTAAGTAATTTCTATGTTAAATTGTTAATCGCTATGTAATCCAATGTAACTACTGTCTATTTATTTTACTGTGGAGCTTTTCTCCCCGGGCCTCCACTGAAAATGGACCCACGTCCAGTCGGACACTCACGGTCAACAAATTTAAATAAATAAATAAATAAATAAATAGTTATTCTAGTTGCAGGAGTGTGGAAGGGTTTGATCCTGTAAAGAGAGCCTATTTTTTATTAATAGTTTTCAAAGTGTTGCTGATATGGGTGTTGAAGTTAAGGTTGTTGTCTATGGTGATACCTAGCAGTTTGGTAGTAAGATCTTGGGATATAGGTGTACCATTTTTAGATGATATAGTGAAGTCTACTTGGTGGGGTTTACTAGTAGGTGTGAAAAGGAGGAGTTTAGTTTTTTTGGGGTTAAGTAAGAGACAGTGTTGTGTAAACCATTGTTCTACAGAGTTAAATGTGTGATGTTCTTCATCTCACATTGCTGCAGTCATAACCTGTGGGTAGTCCGCTGTCCTCGGCCGGCCCGAATACCAAAGTGTTAGGCTGGCGTCGGTCATGGTCGCTAGATCTGACGCCAGTACCGTGTGTGGTACTAAAGCGCATGACCGACACCATATCCTCAGTCTTTCTTGCCGCATGGTCGAAGCAGAAGCAGCGCAAGTGCCGTCGGCGTCCTGAAATTTTCAGATTTTGAGTTTCAGACCGAAGACCAAGTTGCTAAGTACCCGTTGGGGAATATTTTTGTTTCTTGCCTCAGTTAAATCCGGATGTCAGAAAACGAATAATTGTATTTCTTGTGGGAAGCAGATACCTCATAGGGATTACCATTCTCTCTGTATTCCTTGCTTGGGGCCTGGGCACGACGTAGTCGGGTGTCGCTTTGTGCTAAATTTTTAAAGCGCACCATTAAACGTAGGTTAGATTGTGCTAGACTTGTCTTCGTAAGCGGTGTATCGCCGGCCGCCGGATCGGACGACGCTATATGCCGCCGATCCTCCGACGCCTGCTACCGCTAAGAAGCGAAAGAAAAGACGTTAAAGTCTAAGCAGGATGAGTCGTCCGTTACGGACGCCGGTTCTTTCGAAACTATGGTGGAATCTGTGGATCCAGCCGAGGTTTCAGCTGAATCTCAGGGGGAGCCTTTAATTTTGCAGGATGTGGCCTCTCAGGAGTCGGGTCAGGCTGAGGGGGCCTCTCAGGTTTCTGTAGTCCCTTCTCTGCATAAGGTGGTTAGGCCTTTTACTTCTGTCTCTAAAGCACCTTCCAAGGTCAGGCCTGGTTTGTCTTCCACTGGTGTCAGCCTTAGTTCTGTGCCTAAAAAGCATATGCTGAAGATGGCAGAGGATTTGATTACTTTAATCAGGGGTTCTATGGCCCCCGGATAAGAGGCCTAGGGTGGAGCCAGAGGTAGAAGGATTGGAGCATTCCTCAGATTACTCTGAGTCTTCGGCTGAGGACATTCAGGATTTCCCTCCTTATTCTGATTCTGATGCAGAGGATTCTTGTCCTTCTGCTTCTCCTCCTGAGGATTTTTCCTTTTCTGAGACCCTGCATTCCATGAGGGAGCATTTTAAGTGGGAAGGTCAGGATTTCTCAGATTCTCGTAAGAGACTTAGGGAATTTTTATTTTTACCACAGCATAGGCCCTTGGCTATTCCCCCTGTTTTGGATGTTGTACAAGATGTTTTCTCTGAAGCTTCCCTTAATCCTGATTCTTTACCTCCTGCCCCTGTTAAACCAGACAGGTATTACAGAGTGCTAGAGGCCCACAAATATTTGTATAAGAGCCCTAGAGCTGACCCGGAGACTATTAGCCAGGGACCTAAGGGCGTCAGGGCTTCTATTGTGAAGAATCCAGTCCCTCTGGATAAAGATTCTAGAGCTTTGGATAGGTGGGGTAAAAAAGTGTATACCTCTTCCACCCTAGCGATGAGGGCTTTGAATTGCCAGTTTCATATGCTGAAGTACCAGAATTTTCTATTGAGTCAGTTAAAATCTAAGGTTGATGCTTTGTCAGAGGGTATTGAGTGTAAAGAATTGCAAGATTTAGTTCATGCCTCTGATCAGGTGGGTAAGCATTTTTTGCAGTGTGGCTTTGATGCTCTTCAGGCTTCCTCCAGGGTGGCTGCCACTGGATCAGTTATTCGTAGGCACGCCTGGCTTAAGGATCAAAATTTGTCAGAGCATGTTAAAGCTCAAATTTTGGATGCTCCCCTTCAATCTGAAGTTCTGTTTGGTTCTCCTGTGGAGTCAGTTTTAAAGAAAATGGAAGACAAAGCTAAGTCCATGCAGACAGTTAAGGAATTTTTACAGGTGCACCCTCCTAAGTTTAGCAGAAATTGGCCTGCTAAGGGATGGGCTTATCCTTCTTCTGATTTACAGTCTAGGGGCAGATCTAGACATGGTAGGGGCAGAGCTCATGCTCAGGGTTCCTTCAGACTGAGGACGTGGAGTTCCCCTGCACAATCTTCAGGTGAGGGCAGGGGTCAGCCTTTTCGTAAGCAAACCCAATGACCTGTATCTTCAGCTGCCAGATCCCTCCTGTCTGGCAGCTCCTCTGGGAGGAAAGTTGGCACTTTTCAGGCAAACTTTAGTCACCCAGGACAAATGGGTGTTGGACATTATAGATCGAGGCTACAAGTTTTATTTTCACGCCTTGCCTCCTTTCAAAGGCATGCCAGACGTTCCTCCTCAGCAAAAGGTGGAGGCTTACAAACAGATTTCTTTACTTCTAAAAATGGGGGCTATCCAGGAGGTCCCTCCGTCAGAGGTGGGCCTAGGATTTTATTCTCGCCTGTTTCTTGTACCAAAGAAAGGAAACACTTGGAGGCCAATTCTGGATTTGTCTATTCTCAACACATACCTGGACATTCCAAAATTCAAAATGTTAACTTTGCAACAACTTCTGCCTTTACTAGGCAAAGATCACTGGATGGTAACTCTGGATCTCAAAGAGGCTTATCTTCACATTCCTATCAGACCCAGCTGCAGGAGGTTCCTGCGCTGGCTGGGACTTTACATTATCAGTTCTCTGCATTGCCCTTTGGCTTATCTACTGCCCAGGGTGTTCACAAAGGTCCTGGCTCCAGTGATAGCCTTCCTAAGGATAAGGGGAATACAAATTTATCCTTATTTGGACGATTGCCTGATTCTTGCTCAAGACAAAGTCAAGTTGCTTCACCATCTACAGTATGTTATGGCAGTGTTAAGGTGCCTAGGGTATTCTGTGAACGAAACAAAGTCCAGTCTAGTACCCTCTCAGGACATGTGCTTTCTGGGTGTGAGACTGAATACAGCCTCTCAGATGGCATTTTTGACCCCGGACAAACAAAGAAATCTTTCCCTTTACTTCAAAAAATTGTCTCTACGGTCCAGGCCGACTGCAAGGACAGTCCTTCAAGCCTTGGGGTTCATGGCATCTTGTATTCTGGTGCTTCCCAATGCCAAACTGCATATGAGGAAGCTACAATGGTATTTCAAAAGCGTATGGACTCAACACTGCCACGATTTGGACACTGTCATTCAGATGATTCCTTGCATTCAAAGGGAATTTTTGTGGTGGGCTCAGGAATGTCACCTAAACAAGGGACTCTCTGTGACCCGACCAGAGGCGAGTCAGATCTTAATGACAGATGCTTCAGACATGGCTTGGGGAGCACACCTCAATGGAAAATGGGTTCAAGACACGTGGCCTGCCAGACTTCAACATTTGCATATCAACATGAAGGAGATGTTAGCAGTCCAATTTGCATTGATGGCTTTCAAGGAACTACTTCATCCAGGACAAGTGTTGATTCAAACAGGCAACACAACTGTCATGTGGTACATCAACAAGCAAGGGGGAACCCATTTTGCAGACAAGCTATGATTTTATGGGAAACTGCTCTCAGTTTGCACCTCACTCTTCAGGCAAGGTTTCTGCCAGGAGCACAGAACTCCTTAGCAGATGTTTTGAGCAGACAGATGGTGGATCCCCACGAGTGGAAATTGGATCCTCATGTATTTCAACAGTTGACAGTGGCTTGGGGGACTCCAGACATAGATCTGTTCGCTTCTCCTCAAAATTTTCAACTGCCAAAGTTTTGCACAAAGATGTTTCACCCAAAAGCTTGGAAAGTGGATGCTCTATCTTTCAGTTGGAACAACCTTCATATGCCTTCCTCCTCTGCCTCTCCTTCCCATGGTGCTCTTGAAGGTCAGACAGGACAAGCCATGCATGATTCTAATAGCTCCAGATTGGCCACGTCAGCACTGGTACCCTCTACTGAGGAGTTTAGTACGGGAGCCTCCTTGGCCTTTGCCACCGATTCCACACCTTTTGTCCCAGGCAAGCAATCATTTCCTCAATGTCAGGATACAGTCCCTGCATGTGGCAGCCTGGCGTAGTCTGTCCTAGACCCTGGGGGTCCACAACAGCACAACAAGTTTTGAATGTCATTTTGGAGGCCAGACGGCCTAGTACAAGGAAAGTTTATGCTGATAAATGGAGGAGATTTTTTCTTTGGAGCAAGGCAAAGAGCTCTGATGTTTCAGTACCTAATTTGAGTGTTTCTCTTCAGTATCTTACAGAATTACTAGACAAGTGTTTGTCTTTCTCCTCTGTAAAAGTTCATGCTGCAGCTATTTCTGCTCACTATGACTGTGACCCACCATTATTCTCTCATCCTTTGTTCAAGCAATTTCTTAGAGGGGCAAAGAACATAAGACCCTCCAAGAGAGCTCCTACTCCTTCCTGGGATCTCAATTTTGTGTTGGAAAAACTCACTTTACCTCCTTTTGAACCTGCAGCTACATCTGAGTTGAAGTTTTTGTCTTGGAAGACTGCTTTTTTGTTGGCCATTACGTCTGCTAGAAGGGTATCTGAATTACAGGCTCTTATGGCAGTTGAACCCTTCCTGATATTTCATAAGGATAGGGTATCACTAATCTTACTTTTATGCCTAAGGTTGTTTCAAAGGGGAAAAAATTTTGCACTCTTTGGATATTCACAGGCAGTTACGTTATTATTTGAGCAGAACTAAAGGGTTCAGACAGTCTCAACAGTTATTCATTTCTTTTGCCTTGGGTTCACAAAAACTATTTCTAAGTGGATTGGCCATTGTATTGCTTTTTGTTATTCTCATCATGGTAAGGAGGTTCGGCTGGAATCAGGCCTCATTCCACTAGAGCAACTGCCACTTCTACTGCTTTTTAAGGGAGTAGCTACTAAGGATATTTTGGAGGCAGCTACTTGGAGTTCAGTGCACACTTTTTCTAAACATTACCATCTCCTCTTTATTCCAAATCTAGGGCTGGGTTTGCCACTGCTGTTTTACAGGGCATGTTAGCAGCTCCTAATGCTATCTGATTTTACCAACCTCCCTTTACCTTTGCTTTTGGGATTCTACCCACAGGTTATGACTGCAGCAATGTGAGATGAAGAACATAGTACAGTTTTGTACCTATCATAAATGTAGATGTTCAAGATCCACATTGCTGCAGTCCCTCCTCCTTCCCCTATACTTTGGAGTGACTGGGTGATTTGTGGTGTACCTATTGTTGCTATTTTAGTGGTTGGGTTTTTCTTTCTATTTTTGGCTATGGCCTTTCTTTGTAAGGCTTTCTGACATCTGGGGCAAGAAAGACTGAGGATATGGCGTCGGTCATGCGCTTTTCAGATCTAAGCAACCATGACCGCGCCAGCCTAACACTTTGGTAAAGGACAGTGGACTACCCACAGGTTATGACTGCAGCAATGTGGATCTTCGAACATCTACATTTATGGTAGGTACAAAACTGTACTTTGTGTCAGAGAGTGAAGTTCAGACACAGATGTGGCTGAGCAAATAAGTGTGGAGTCATCTGCGTATTGTATGCATGTAGCTTGGGGAACTACTTGGTGAAGGTCATTGATGAAAAAAGTAAACAGGAGGGGGCCCAGTATGGACCCTTGAGGGACACCAATGTTAACAGGTAGATGGGTAGAGAGAGTATAGTTCCAGAGTACAGCTTGATGTCTGTTATTTAAGTAGGACTAGAACCATTTTATAGCTAGTGTGTCAAGTGACAGAGATTTAAGAATATGTATGAGTATTTGGTGATTAACCATGTCAAAAGCCTTGGACAGGTCTAAGAAAAGTGCAGAGGAAATCATGTTAAGGTTACGGTTTTTGTTGATGGTGTCCGTAAAGGAAAGGAGGGCAGTGGTAGTTCTATGGGAAGGTCTGAAACCATGTTGGGTATTGGTGAGCAAGTTATTATGGAGAAGGTGATCAGCAGTTGCTTGTGGATACACCTTTCCATAATCTTAGATAAGGGAGAGAGTAGGGCTATGGGGCAATAGTTGGACAGTTCAGTGGAATTTCCACTCTTGTGAAGAGGAATAATATGGGAAACTTTCCAGAGTTTAGGGACATACCCTTCAGTGATGGTTCTGTTGATTAGTATGGAGATAGGGTAAGCTATGGATTTGGCTGCTAACTGTAAGTATTCTGTGGGTAGTAAGTTAGCAGAGGGAGTGCATGGTTTGAGTTTTTGGATAAGGGAGAGAATATAAGCTGTTGGGACAGGTTGGAAGAGAAATGGATGTGATGGGTTTGAGTTAGAATTGGATATAGTTGTGTTATGACTAGAGAGCTGACTGACAAGAGTTTGAATTGCTTCGGTGAAAAAGGTATTAAAGGCATTAGCCGTTTGCTTGGGATTCTCCTTGTCAGTGCCTTGTGGGTTGGGTGTGATAGATTGACCGGGCTGTAGTAATTGCTTAATACTTGCCCAGAACTTTTGTGGATTATTATGTTGGGTTTGTTGAGATTGTACGTAATAGTTTTGTTTATCGGACAATATTGCTTTTTTAGTCACATTTCTCAGTTGCTTGTAGTGTAGGTGATCAATAGGGTTTTTAGTTAAGCGTGATTTATTCCAGATTTTGTTTCTGAGGTGGATTTTTTGCTTAGGAGCAGATTTAGTTCTTATTCTAATAGAGCGGGTAGGAGCATGGTGGTTTAGTATGGCTAGAAACTTAGCATTAAAGTAATCAACAGCTTCATCGAGAGAAAGGTGTTTTAAGGGGAACCAATTACATGCTTTAAGTTCATTCTGGAATAGATCCAACTTGAAATTTTTCTTGGTTCTAATTGTTCTAGTAATGGGTTGAATGGGTGGATTGGCTTTGAGCCTGATAATGTAGGTTAGTGAGTGGTCACTTACATCGTCAGGGAGGGTTCCGGTTTCATAAGCGTGGGGTTGGTAATTAATGAGTATCCAGTCTAAGGTGCTTTCTTTTTTATTTGTCTGGTTTATTATAGTAGGGGAGGTAATAGTTTGAGTAAACCCATAGAGATTAATATGGCTAGTAGGGTATTTGTTGCTGCAATACTTCCAATCTATGTTAAAATCATCTAGGATTATGGTTTCTTGGGGTAGGTTTTGAGATAACCAACACAGGATGTTTTCGATGGTAGAAATGTTATTTCCTGGAGGAACGTAGATGCAGATAATATAGATAGATTTGACTGAGTTTAACTGAAGTTTGGTAATAAGAATCTCAGCATTAGATTCCTGAGGTGGTTTCTGGTTGAAGGTGGTTCTTTGAAAGACAGATTTGAATAAGATAGCTACTCCACCACCTTTCTTGGCTACTCGGTCAAGATGTAAGATATTGTAACCAGGTGGGATAACTTTGTTGTCTTTAGTTGACAAATCCAGGGCAGGGTTTGCCTCTGCAGTCTTGCAGGGCATCCTAGCCAGCCCCTAGTTTCCTTGACTGCCTCCACCCATTTCTTCAGCTTTGGGAATCTACCCAGATGTGATGACTGCAACAGTGAAACATGAAGAACATAGTACAGTTGTGTACACTTACCATAAATGTAGATGTTTGAGTGTATTCACTGTTGCAGTCCTGGTTTCCCTCCCTCCAGCCCCCTTTATTCTCTTTCTCCTTTTATTACCATTCTTCGTTGTTATTCTCCTTTCCTTACAAGGGACATATTGGTATTTATTTTCCACTGGTGGGGTTCTTCCACTAGAACCTGGCCTCCTACTTTGTGGGCTCCTGACAGGTTAGGGACAGAAAAACTGATGTAATAGTGTTAGCTGCCTTACTTTGTACTACTGATGACCTGTCATTCCTCAAGTGACAGCAACCAACGCAGAAATTCTAAGTCTCTGGTATTCGGGCCGGCCGAGGGCTACCCTGGCAGGGATAACCCAAATGTGATGACTGTAACAGTGAATACACTCGAACATCTACATTTATGGTAAGTGTACATAACTGTACTTTCCCCACTTCTCTATTCAATCACCATGCAAAAATTATAAAGGGTTCAGTTCTTGCACCCTAAAAGAGAGAAAAAATAAGCTGATACTAAAAGGCCTTTTAAAAATTCCTTTTTCAGAGGCTATTTCTGGGTTACAGTGCTCACCCCCTCCACAAAAAGAACACACAAAAAAAGAAGTTACTCCGTTCTTTCTTCACCGCATTCCAGTGATAAAAAGTCTTTTGAACCAAAACCAAAAATCCCTAAATTGGCACCAGGGCCTCAACCTCCCTCCACGGTGCTGTCCTCGGTTCCAAGACCTGAATTATCTACTTCGGTACCATCTGCAGCGGCACTGCCTCTGGCACCAGCCAGAGTACTGATAATGACCACTGTATCGACTATGTCTTAAACTACTGGTATGATCCCATCTTATTTGGCACCGTTAATAGTACATCCAACACCAGTCACTTTCCCCCTCCCTATATATCTTACTGGTCCTGAGACCATGGTGCCGATAGGAGAAATCGTTCCTCGAACCCAATACTCCCCTACAGCAGATCCATTCTTTGGGCAACAATATAGGCCTTTCTTAGAATGGCTCAATTCTCCATCGGCGATATCAACCCAGTCCTCCAGGAGCCTCTCAGAATTGGAAGTGGTGCGACTTGTGATTTACCTCCTGACGGCCAGAGTGATCTCAACACCTTCCAAAACTCCCCTCCCAACTGGAGGTGGGAAGTTTTTCTCCACAGACTCCTGCATATTCTCCTCCTTTGACCGCCGTGCAGGTATCAAAGCACCTGACACCGACGCCTATTTCAGTTCCCACTTCTTCAGTTCCACTGGTATACCTCATCATGGTTCCAGAACCAACCCTTTGGTCATCAACTCATTCGGTGCTGAGCCATCCTCGGGATTGTGACTGTGCTGCCAACACCGCGACCCCTAGTACAGCGCCAATCTTTTTCTATGGTTCCATCTACTATGGTTACTGGAGTCTTGGTGGCAACAAGTCCTCTTGGGGCTCCTTGAGTTTGTTGGAGCTATGTGTGACCCCAGTTCTGAGGTTGTCCTTCTCAGTTCTTGGAACCCATCCCTCTTCAGGTGGGCCAGCTTTCCAGGTGATGGAGAGGGCCCTTGCCTCTGTAGGCAAACCTTCGGCATCAGAGTACCATATATATCCTCCCTCTGAACTGCAGCTGACACAATCCACCACATCGGGACATCGAGCACAAGAGCCTCAGGATACCCTACTGCAGGGCACCCTCTCTTTGGAGTCCTCTTCAGAAGTCCCCTCTGAAGACGTACCATGTAGGAGATCATGAAAGAGGAAGAACATGGATTCCCCCTGAAGAGTCCTTCACTGAAGATAAGGACTATGATGAAGGGGAAGGGTCCCCATGGTTGCCCTGTGAGGATGTCTCCTTTGGAGATATACTGAAAATCTTAAAACAGCAGGGAGGCTGGAAGCCCATCAACCCCTCCTCTGAGGAATCTGTATTCTTGCAGGCTTTTCATGCTCAACCCTCTTGGGTGACTCCATCTGAAGAAGAACTAGTCCAACTCATCATGCAGTGCAAATGGAAATGTCCTGATACCGTTGAACTAATCCCCTGGAGAGCAAACAGAATTCTGTCTCTGCCAAAAGAAAGACCACACTGGACCAGAGGCCTACCAGTAGATGCTATGGTGGTGGTGGTAGCTGCTAAGAAAGAGCTCGTCAAGGAGAAGCCATACTGTCCACCCCTCAAACCAGGAGTCTCGGGCGATGGACAGGTTAGGGAAATGAGTGTTTGCATCATTGACGTTTGCCATTCGGTCCTTGAATTACTTGGCACACTTTACCAGACACCTAATCTTAGAACTGTCTGGAACCTTAGCAGGAGCAATTTCTGATGAGGTACGCGACAAAGTTGCCTCAAAGCTTGCAACCCTGGAGTCTATATCCATCTCATCCATGCGGTTAATCTTACACACTACCGAAGGGGCGGCTAGAGCTGTGGGTTCAGGCGTTGTCATGAGATATCACACCTGGATGCCCCTTTGTGACTTTGTGGACCCTTTTAAGTCTTCCTTTCTTAATGCTCCAGTGGAAGGTTCTTCCCTCTTTGGACCAAAAGTGAAAGACATGTTAGCCAGGTGTGAAAAGGACAGCAAGACCCTTTCTGTGGGTGCATGTTTTTCCACCCCCCCAACAATCTTACTCTAGGAATCAGAAGAGTGGAAAGATATGGCATAAGAAATCCTAGAGTCCTTTCCATGATGCATGTGGTGAGTTTACCCCCTGGGGCAGAGGGGGTGACTCATCTGGAAGACACCTCTACAGAGGAAGAGGGGCTCTGCATAACCATGGGTCCAGAGAGTCTTTCTCTGGACAGCCCTAGTGGCACTCCTGAAGAGCAGCCTAATTGCTTTCCTCTGGAAGCAGTCAGGAGACATTTCTCTCTGCACCACCCTGCCTGACAAACAATAATTGCAGATTCTTGGTTCCATAGTGTAATCACCTGAGGTTACCACATACCCTTCAGTATTTGCCCAAATCCACCCAGTCAGAGGAAAGCAGCAGCTCAGGAAATACAAAAACTGTTGCAAAAAAGAGTCATCCAAGCAGTCCGACCAGACCAAATAGGATCCGGATTTTACTCAAGGTTCTTTTTAGTGCCAAAAAAGACAGGACTGGAGACCGATCTTGGATCTCAGTATTTTGAACAAATTTGTCAACCAAACAAAATTCCCGATGGTCAGGGTTCAGTCTATCCTACCTTTTCTGGAGAAAGAAGATTGGATGTGCTCAGTAGGTCTTCAGGATGCCTATTATCAGATAAAGATGGACAAACGCTCCAGAAGATTCATTCGCTTCCAGCTGGGAGCCAATCTTTACCGACTCTGGGCACTGCCCTTTGGATTCTCTATGGCCCGCAGAGTGTTCACCAAATGCATGGCAGTGGTAACAGCTCACTTGAGACTGCAAGGATTCCGAATGTTTCCGGACTTAGATGATTGGCTCTTTACCACCCCCACCAAGCGTCTACTTGTTACAGGCCTACTTTACAATCTAAAACTAGCAAAATACCTAGGAAACTTAATAAACAAGGAGAAATGCAAGTTGACTCCTTCTCAAACCCTGGAATTCATAGGAGCAACTTTCAATACTCAGTCTTGCCTAGTCTCACTTCCAGATCACAGATTAGAAAAACTGAGATCCCTGCTCCGGGTGAAACTCTCTCAAGACAAAGTTCCAGCTCAGGCTGTCTTTCAGCTTCTAGGATCAATGGTAGCATCAATTACAATAGTTCTACTATCGAGATTATACATGAGACTTCTTCAGTGGCTCCTACTAACACAGTGGTCCCCTTCAAATCACCCTATGCCCTTTCAGATCCGCATAACAAACCAATGCAAACAAGATTTAACTTGGTGGATGAAGCCAGAAAAAGACCTATGGAGTCACCCTTTCTCCCCATCCCAGCCCAACGCCATAGTGACCACGGACGCTTCCCTGATAGGGTGGGGGGGGGCACTTCCAAGGAAAGACAGTCCAAGGCACATGGTCCCCTCTGGAGGCCAATGTGCATATCAGTGTTTTAGGACTGAGGATGGTGCTTCTAGCATTGTAAGCCTTTCAGTCTCCCATTCCATCAGGGACAATTGCTGTCCAGTCCGACAACTTTTCGGTGGTCTGGTATATCAACAAACAAGAGGGAACCAAGTCCTACCCGTTGTATCAAAAGGCCATGAGAATATGGTAATGGGTGTCAGCTTCCAACAGCTTTCTGATAGCAACGCACATTGCCGGGGATTCCAGCGTGATTGCGGACAAATTAAGCAGATGCATCCTCCTGCCTCACTAGTGGTCCCTCAATTCTACCATAGCAGTGAAGATCTTCAGCCGCCGGGGACAGACTTGCTGCTACCTATTCGCTTCTCCAGTAAATCACAAATGCAGCAGCTACTTTGCCCTAATTCCCCCACAGGGGGAGTCCCTGATGGACACTCTAATACATGATTGGCCCACAGGAATTCTTTATGCTTTCCCTCCTCTTCCCCTGATCCCACAATTTCTAAAGAAGGCCCTTTGGTTGAGAAGCAGAGTAATCCTCATTGCACCCTACTGGCCCAGACAAGTTTGGATGTTCTTCGTGTTTCACTGTTGCAGTCATTACATTTGGGTAATCTGCTTGCAGGTTGCCCTCAGTCAGCCTGATTAACAGAGTCTTGGGTCCTGCATCAGTTGCTGTCCCTTCTTCCATGACGTCAGGTCGTCAGGGTATAAAACATGCAGCCAACGGCATTACATCAGTCTTTCTTGCCGTGCAGTGCCCGAAGCAGAAGCAGTTCGCAAGTGCCGTTGGCCGAATCCTAAAATTTTCGTTTTCCAGTTTCAGAACCAAAGTCTTCAACTAAAAGCTAAGTACCCCGTTGGGGAAACTTTTTCTAGCTTCTTACCAATGTCAGTAAAAGTTAATAATTGCATTACTTGTGGAAAGCGAATATCTCATAAAGATTTTCATTCGTACTGTATTCCTTGCCTAGGCCCTGACCACGACTTACCTTGCTGTCGGTTTTGTGCTTTATTTAATCAGTGTATTATCCGTTGTCGATATATTTTTGCCTCTAAATATTTCGGTTCTCAGTTTAATTATCCAGAAATGTCGTCGGTTAGCCATCCAACCACCGGGATTCCAAAAAAATGCAAAGATAAAGACAGAGACAGGCCTCTGAGGTCCAAAACTGCCAACGACACTTTTCCTAAGCCAGTTGCCAGTTCGCTGGTACTCAGTGAGGTGCTTTTGCAGCCCCTGATAACAGCTACTTCTGATTCGCATGCCTCTACTGAGACCCATTTGAAGTCTAGTATTCCGTGAGATACTTCAACTATGGAACCCGTGAATGTCTCTACCTTGGATGGGTCTGGAGCCGCTTTGCAGGCACCGGCTTCTGAGGGTGTATTCAGGCCTATGGACTTGCATATTAAATCACCCTTTTCATTACTAAGGCCTAAATCTCGATCTATGTTTAAAATACTGACGCCAAGGCCACATGCTCAGGCCTCTATGCTTAAAAAACAAATTTTAAAAATGGCTGAAGATCTAATAACTCTAATCAGGGGTAGCCAACCCCCCCCCCCCCCCCCAAGAGGCCTAGGGCTGAGCTTGATTATGAATCATCTGATCAGGAATCTGTTTTTTCTGACTGTTCTGATGACCTGGATTTGTCCTTACCTACTTATGAGGATTCTGATGCAGAGGACTCCATTCCCTCTGCTTCCCCTCCTGAGGATTTTTCTTTTGGGGAAACCTTACATACTCTATGGGAGCATTTTCACTGGGAAAGCCAGGAATTTTCTGATTCAAAAAAGAGGCTTAGGGATTTCCTTCTCCTACCTTAGTATAGGTCTTTGGCTATATCTCCTGTACTAGACATTGTTGATGATGCTTTCTCGGAATCCAGTTTGGCCCCTGATTCTCTGCCTCCTGCTCCCAGTAAACCTGACAGATACTACAGGGTCCCTGAGTCACACAAGTTCCTTTTCAAAAATCCTACTGCAGATCCAGAAACTATTTCACAGGGGCCCAAGGGCATTAAGGCTTCAACTGCTAAAAATCCTACCCCTTCTGATAGAGACTCCAGGGCGCTGGATAGATGGGCTAAAAAGGTTTAAACTTCAGCAACCTTGGCAATTAGAGTTTTAAACTGCCAATTTTATATGTTAAAATATCAGCAACATGTTATTGGACTGCTTAAAATGAAAATTATGTTCATTCCTGACTGTGTAGAAAACAAAGACTTAAAGGATTTAATGCATTCTGCTGAACAAGCTAGAAAACATACTTTGCAATGTGGTTTTGATTCTTTAGAGGCCTGCTGCAGGGCTGCTGTTACTGGGTCTGTGTTTAGAAGGCATGCTTGGCTTAAGGAGCAGTCTTTTCCTGATCATGTTAAAGTGAAATTGTTGGATGCTCCTTTAAGTCAGGACCACCTGTTTGGCAACAAGGCTGAAGAAGTTCTTAAAAAGATGGAAGATAAAGCTAAATCTATGCAAACTGTTAAAGATTTTTTTACAAGTTTAGCCTCCTGCATTTAGTAGGCACTGGCCTTCTAAGAATTGGTCCTTTCCAGCCCCTTCCAGGTCTTTTCAAGCCAAACCCAGACACAGCAAAAAACCCAGGTTTCAGTCCCAGGGGACTCTCAGAACTAAGCAGTGGGGGGCCTCCACTTCCAAGTCTGGGAATAACAAGACACCACCCTATGGTAAACTGTCTCAATGACTTCCTTTTAAAATCTCCAAGCACTTATCTTCTGACTGCCCCATTGGGGGGAAAGATTGCTCTTCATGCAAAGAACTGGGAACTCATTACCCAGGACAAATGGGTTTTAAATATAGTGTCCCAGGGATACAGATTTCACTTTCACACGTTGCCATTGCCAAGTGGGTGGCTGGACCTACCCCCAAATCAGTGGGCAGAGGCTCAAAAACAAGTACTTTCTCTCGTAAGCATGGGGGCTATTCATCTGGCACCAGAAGAGGAAAACGGACAAGGTTTCTACTCCAGACTTTTCCTGGTATCCAGAAAAGACAAATCATGGCATCCATTCCTGAACCTGTCTACTCTAAACACCTTTCTGGAGATTCCAAAATTCAAGATGCTGACTCTTCACCAATACTGCAAGCCGTGGGGTTCATGGCCTCCTGCATTCTTCTAATTCCATATGCAAAACTGCATATGAGGAAACTACAGTGGTATCTAAAATGGCTATGGAGTCAACATTCTCACAGCCTAGAAACAATGATTCCTATCATACCTTGCCTGCGCCTAGAGTTCCTTTGGTGTGCAGAGGCCTGCCTCCAAAACAAGGGACTACCTTTCACACCACCCCCTGCCACCCAAACCCTAACAACAGATGCATCAGACTATACATGGGGGGCTCACCTGGCAGGGAAGTGCATTCAGGGCAAATGGAACCCAAGTCAAATGCACCTGCATATCAATCAAAAAGAAATGTTAGCTGTACAGAATGCTCTGACAGCCTTCAAAGACTACATTCTTGTAGGACAACTAGTGGTAAAGACGGACAACACCACAGTTATGTGGTACATAAGCAAGCAGGGGGGTACACATTCTTTTCCCCTCTGCAGACTAGCCATGGCATTGTGGAACACAGCCTTGAGCTACCAAGTGCACCTACAAGTTCAATTCCTGCCAGGAAAATTAAATACACTGGCAGATGGACTTAGCAGAAACCTCATGGATCCACACGAGTGGAAACTGGACCCGAGGATTTTCAACATGTTGACAAGTGAGTGGGGGAGCCCAGATGTAGACCTGTTTGCCTCCCCCCAGAACTACCAGTTGGACAAATTTTGCACAAAGACTCCCCACAGAGAAGCCTGGAAAGTGAATGCTATGTCCTTCTGCTGGAAAAACCTATCAGTCTATGCCTTCCCCCCACTGCCTCTGCTCTCCAAAGTACTACTAAATGTCAAACAGGACAAACCAAGGATGATTTTGATTGCTCCAGACTGGCCGCGCCAACACTGGTACCCCCTCCTGCGCAGTGTGTCATGGTTACCTCCATGGTACCTGCCTGACTCCTTCCCTGCTGGCTCAGCAGGAGAACCAGATTCTGCACCCTCAGCTTCCAACACTGAACCTTGCAGCCTGGCTAATTACTTAAACTCTCCCTTACCATCCCTCAGCAAACCTGTGATGGATGTCATCTTCGAGGCAAGGAGGCCTAGTACTAGAAAATCTTATGCTGAAAAATGGAAAAGATTCTGTGCCTGGAACCAATCTCAAGGGATGAGCACAGCAGCACCCAATTTACCTCAGATTTTACAATACTTAACTGAGATGCTTCACAAGGGCCTGACTTTTTCCTCCATTAAAACCCACGCCTCAGCCATTTCAGTTCATTATAACACAGAACCTTCCCTCTTCTCTCATCCAGTGCTCAAGCAGTACCTCAGAGGGGCCAAAAATTTTAGACCACCCAGGAGAGCTCCAACCCCAGCCTGGAACCTTAACTTTGTATTGGAGAAACTCGCTGTACCTCTTTTCAAACCAGCTGCTACTGCAGACTTAAAATTTCTTTCTTGGAAAACAACTTTCCTTTTAGCAATCACTTCAGCTAGAAGGGTATCTGAATTACAGGCCCTTATGGCAGTGGAGCCTTTCATCATCTTTCATGTGGACAGGGTGTCACTCAGAACAAATCCATCCTTCATGACCAAGGTGGTATCCAGTGTGGCTCTTAATCAGTCTATTCATTTGCCAACCTTCTTTCCCAATCCACAGAACAAAGGGGAACGGATTCTGCATTCCTTGGATGTGCACAGACAACTTAGATTCTACTGGGACAGAACTAAACCTCAAAGAAAATCTGAACAACTGCTAGTAGCATTTGCTGCAGGGGAAGAGGGGAAGGCTATTTCAGAACAAACCATTTCTAAATGGATAAGCCATTGCATTAATTTCTGCTATAAGCACCATGGAAAAGCTATCCCCCAGGGGATCAGACCTCACTCCACCAGGGCTGCATCTACTTCTACAGCCTTTCTCAGAGGCATTCCTACAAGGGACATCCTCGAAGCTGCTACCTGGAATTCTGTACATACTTTCACCAAGCATTATCATTTGCCAATTTTCTCTAAATCCAGAGCTGGTTTTGCCACTGCAGTCTTGCAGGGCCTTATAGCTGGCCCTAATGCTATCTAAACTCCTCCTCCCAACCATAGCTTTGGGAATCTACCCAAATGTAATGACTGCAACAGTGAAACATGAAGAATATAGTACAGTTGTGTACACTTACCATAAATGTAGATGTTTGAGTGTATTCACTGTTGCAGTCCTGGTTACCCTCCCTCCTGCCCCAACTTCTTTTGGCTATACCTCTACTTAACTTTACTATGCTTAAAAGCCTTTTCGGTATATTTGCTTTTTTGTTGGAGGTATACCTTTGTGTTTTTATGTTTAATTGCTCCCCATTAGGGGGGCACCTGACATCTGGGCAAGAAAAACTGATGTAATGGCGTTGGCTGCATGTTTTATACCCGACGATCTGACGTCATGTAAGAAGGGACAGCAAATGACGCAGGACATAAGACTTTGTTAATCAGGGCAACCTGCAAGCAGATAACCCAAACATCTACATTTATGGTCAGTGTACACAACTGTACTTTTTTCAAGTGACCCTTGAGAAACGCCACTTGAGAGGGTTAGGTCTATCTGGGTATACCTCACCCCATTCCCTGTCTTGAGTGCCCATCTGCATTGGCATTGCTACCCTCACTGCGGTGCTGCACTGACATATCATATGCTTGCAACCCTAGGATACATCTTAGCAACTTGGCATTTTGCTGGATGGCTCTATTTAACCATATTAGGTGGTTGTGATCTATCATAACAGTGAATTTCCTTCCATACAGATAAGGCTGAAATTTCTGCAGTGCCCACACTATGGCTAGACATTCCTTTTCTACAGCTGCATAGCATTCCTCCCTGGGTTGGAGCCTATGACTGAGATAAACCACTGGGTGCTCTTCCCCGTCTGAAGAAGTCTGGCTAAGTACAGCCCCCACCCAATGGTTTGAAGCATCCACCTGCACAACAAATGCTTTGCTGTAATCTGGACTGGCTAACACAGGGGGTCCTCCCAAAGCTTCTTTAAGCGTCTGGAATGCCTGCTCACATGCTGGGATCCAGAGTATCTTATCTGGCCTGTTCCTCCTTGCCAGGTCTGTGAGGGGAGCAGCTATGGTACTATAACTGGGGACGAACTTTCTGTAGTACCCTGCTGTCCCTATAAATGCCCTCAACCTGCTTTTTAGTAACAGGTGCAGGCCATGCCTGAATGGCTTGCATGTTGGCAGGTTCTGGCCTTACCATACCACTCCCCACTCTATGTCCTAGGTAGGAGACCTCTGCCATACCCACCCAACATTTGCTCGGCTTAATGTTCAACTGTGCCCTCCGTAGTCTGCCCAGCACCTCCCTGACATGCTGAAGGTGCTCTGGCCAGGAATGGCTGTAGATGGCAATATCATCTAGGTAAGCAAGGGTAAACCCTCCTGCTCCTACTAGGATATAATCTACCTGCCTCTGGAAAGTTGCTGGGGCATTCATCATCCCAAAGGGCATCTTTGTGAACTCATGCAAGCTAAAAGGAGTCACAAAGGCTGACTTCTCTATAGCACTGGGAGTCAAGGGCACCTGCCAGTAACCCTTGGTAAGATCAGCGGTTGTAAGATACTTAGCCCCACCCAGCTGCTCTAGGGCCTCATATGTCCTAGGCATGGGGTAAGCATCTGTGTTGGTGTGACTATTTAATTTCCTGTAGTCCACACAGAACCTGGTGCTGCCATCCTTCTTTGGCACCAGCATCACTGGGAAGGCCCAGGGACTGTTGGACTCTTGAACCACCCCTACTTCCAACATCTTTTGTACCTCCTCCCTCAGAGTCTGACTCTCTCAGGCACTGTATAAGGGGCCTGCCTAGTAGGCCTTTGGGGTCCTGTATCTACCTGGTGCTACACCAGGTGGGTGCACCCTGGTTTCCCAATGAACATGTCCCCAAATTCCTGCAACACTGCTCGAATTTCTCGAACCTGGGTAGGAGATAGCTGCTGGGGCATTGCTACCCCTTCCACTGAGGTGTGAGCCCAAGCCTCACTGAGGAGGTCAGTCCCCAGATCTCCCTCAGACTCCACCTGCAGTCCACTGCAAATGCTCAGCACAAGAGCCTCCCTATCATGGTAAGGTTTCATCATGTTAACATGGTACATTTTGTGCCCCTGCCATCTGCCCAGCAGTTCCACCATGTACTTAACATCACTTACCTTTCTTACCCCCTTGTAGGGACCCTTCCAAGCTGCTTGCAGCTTGTTGTGTCTGACAGGAATGGGAACCATTACCTGCTGCCCCTCAACATACTCTAGCTTGAGCATTCCTGTCATACCACACCTTTTTCTGTTGTGCTTCTGCCAGGTTCTCCTGGTCCAAGCCCATGAGTTCCCTGAGCCTTGTCCTGAGGTTTAGGATGTATGCCACAATGGACTCCTTGTGAGACTCACACTCACCTTCCCACTCATCTCAAATTAAATCTAGAGGTCCCCTCACCCTATGCCCATACTGCAACTTAAAGGGTGAAAAACCTGTGGATTCCTGGGGAATCTCTCTGTAAGCAAACAACAGATGGGGTAAATGTTTGTCCCACTCCCTCTAAAACTGATCTGCAAATGCCTGTAGCATGGACAACCTCTCAACAAGACCATTAGTCTGGGGATGGTAGGGAGTGGTCTTCATGTGCTTCACCTCACACAACTTCCACAGACAAGCCAGCAGGTCTGACATGAAATTGGCACCTCTGTCAGTCAGTATTTCTTTTGGGAAACCTACCCTGCTGAAAATCTCTAACAAAGCATTTGCCACCTTCTCTGCCTCAATGGAGGACAAAGCCACTGTCTCAGGGTATCGTGTAGCATAATCCACTACCACTAGGCTATACCTTTTCCCTGTGGAACTTGGGGTACTCAGAGGAACCACAATATCCATAGCTACTCTCTGAAATGGCTCCTCAATCACAGGCAATGGCATCAAAGGAGCTCTCACTTTGTCTCCTGCCTTGCCTACCTTTTGGCACTGTTCACAGATCCTGCAGTACCCTATTACATCTCTGGAAATTCCAGGCCAATAAAAGTTCTGCATAATACGCCTCTTTGTACGTTTTATGCCCATATGACCTGCAAAGGGAATATCATGGGCTATGGCTAGAAGCGCCAGATGGTAGGCTCTAGGCACTACCAACTACTGTACTCTCTCACCTTCTAGCCCTCCGTCAGGGGTCCACTCTCTGTATAGTAACCTTTTGTCCCAGTATACAGATTTCCCCCTTTCCTTGAGAATCAGGTGCCTCCCTAGCTACCTGCCTCAGGCCTTGCAATGTAGGGTCTGAGAGCTGAGCCTGTCTAAACTCTTTCTTTGTAACCCTTCCCAGCTCCCCTTCCACAGGAAGTCTGGCATCCTATGACAGTGGTGCCTCACTGTCAGCCTGGGTACTACTACTCACCTCTACCTTCACAGTCACTCTGTCCAAGGGAACATCAGTACCCATAAGCAGCTGTGGCTCACCTTCAGTCTCACTGCTACAGGGTAGCTCCCTCCCTGAAGTAACCACCTCACCAGTCCTGACTGCAAGTATGCAGTCTGTCTGGGTCTCCCCAGGCTACCAAACCCACATGCTTGTCTCCTAGCCTGACCACGTGTAACTGCATAAGCACATGGTACTGCCTCATCCAAATCCTTCCCTATCAGGACATCTGCAGGATGGTAGTTCAGTACCCCTGTTGTCTCAAGACAACCTACTATTGGCATTTTGTCTTTCCCACGTACTGGCTCCCTCACCTTTGGTTCCCCACCTTGCCTCCGTGGACACCTGTATGCCACATGGCCCCAGTGGTTGCATTCAAAACATTTTAACCTTACCTCCAGGACATGTACCTGGAGTAGTGACCTCCCCTGCTACTGGCAGATTCTGTTGTGGCAGTCTGTGCTGCCCACCATGGGTTCCTTTAGACCCATGAACAGTACTGGGGTTCCCCTTCCTGTGCAGGGCTGCCCTGCTTGCCAGGTATAGGTCTCCCTTCTTCCCCAACTCATCTAAAATAGCACATTGTCTGTCAGCTAACCAGATCCTCATGTCCTCAGGCAAAGTGCTAACCAGATCCTCATGTCCTCGGGCAAAGTGCTAAGGGCTTGTTCCCTCACCAAAATGTCTGCCAGCCCTTCAAAAGTGGTGACCTGACATCCATTCGCCCACCTATGGAAATAAGTGCTCAGTTCAGCAACATATTCACACACACTTTCATCTGCCTTGTGTCTATGCTCAAAAAATATTTTCCTATCCGTTTCAGGTGTTAGCTTAAACAGTTCTAACAGACAATTTTTACAGCAGTATAATCAAAATATGCAATGTCAGACATTTTAGATAAAACAGTTACAGCTTTACCATGGAGTCAGGGGGTCAGGAACTGTACACAGAGCCTTTGGTCAACACTATACTGTTTGCATACCCTCTCAAACATATGAATGAAACTATCAAAATTAGCCCCCTCTTTAAACTGCGGAAGAAATTTACTGAGCTGTTGCGCTTCTGGAGTCCAGTTACTTCCTTCCCCATTACCTCCATGACTCTGGCGAAGAGTCAGTATCTCCTTCTCATGCTCCTCTGCCTCTCTTATTCCTCAGCTTGCAGACATAACAGTTTCTCATTCTCCTCAGCCTGCAAACGTCACAGTCTCTCATTTACTTCTAATTCCACACGCATGGCCTCCAACTCAAATCCCTTTGGCTCCAGCTGGATTTGTAAGTCCACCGCAGAAAGGATGAGCTGTCCATTCTCTGAGGGAATTATATCTCCACTGCCAGTCTGATTGTCCTCCTGGTTGCTGTTTTCTGATGCAGCTGTAACCAAGACTGCAATCAGGTCTGCCTTAGTCAGGTTTCCATGCACCAGTCCCCTAGCTTGGCACATCTTCGCCAGCTGGCTCCTTGTCAGCTTTCCATACTCCTCTGCTGACATGCTGCCTGCTCACCCTGACTAACTAAGCTAACAAAAGAAATAAAACAATTGTGATCTGAACTCTGAGTATTCACTGTGTGGCTGTTTTAGAGTAAAAAAACACCTTCAAAGCTCACTGTACACAAGCTACAGGATTCACTCTACCCACACCACTACAAGCCAATTAGTATTTGCCAACTAATTAATATGTGATGTGGATATCCCAACCACTGCCAAACAGTTAATATTTGAGGATATCCCAACCACTGCCACCAATTAATATGTGAGGTGGATATCCCAACCACTGCCACCAATTAATATGTGACACCCGTGCCCTGGCCCAGCAATCAAGGAGTCTCAATCCTCACCACTAACACCAGAGAAGGCATCTCATATATGAGGAATCAATAAAAAATACACACAGTAAAGTGCAATTTCCCTTAAGAGCACACAGAGATCACACTCTGTCCGGGGCTGGTTGCTCCCTTGCTCCCCAGGTCCCCAGTAAGACTCTCCACTGGCACAGCTATAGGGTCCAGATCTCAGCCAGCTGGGCAAGCTAAAATATCAAGCACCCTCTCTGTTCAACCAGTGCTTTGTGTGCCTGCCCAAGTAGCTGACACACACACACTTTGAGATAAGTTTATACAACCACACAGGCACCCCTGGGGAAGGCTGGCACAGGTTCTCCAGCTGTGCCCCCTTTTCCAGACTATACAGTAGTACCTTGCCACCACCCAGCTAATAATTATCAGCTACTCAAAGGCCCTTATAAGGGTGTCCAATTATTACTGTGCAATATTATTATCCAATTGGTAAGTGTGACTAAACAGTCAAAGCTTATTTGGAGTGACTTGGACAGTAAACTCTATAAATATGCAATGTACTCTAGAGCTTAAATTATCTCTACACAAACCAGCCACAGTTAAAGGGTTTTAAAATATTTAATAATAAATAATTAAAACCACAAGACAATACTTTATACTACACAGTCAGTGCTAGTCAAAAGTTCAGAGATCACACAGAAATACTTAAAGTAATTCAGTAGTACAATTCTGACATCACAGAAAAACACTTAGTCTAATTTTTGTAGTTTCTAGCTATCTCTAAAAGTAAACGCAAGTCTAAGATAACTTACATAAGACAACAGGCAGTGCTGTGAGTTGGATGATCAAGACAAAAATGCTTAATGCCTTCTGATTCTCTCTGTTTAACTTTCTATTGCAGTTCTGATAAACATTACATAATTTTTTACACTTTCCTGGTGTTCCCAGGGTGCACATTAACTACATTTATATTTTAACATCTCCTTGTGTTATCTTGCATCTGGTCAGGAAGCATAGCAATAAAAATACATGTGCATGTTTAAATCTAGCAATTTAACTATTGGTTAAAACAATAGCAAGAATGTCTTCATTTAGACGGACTGGAGCCGACTTTAGATCAAAGGGTTACAACATGCTTTTACTGGGTCAGTAGAGAGCACTGTTGCCACATTTCTGTAATAGCATTTTTTTTCATTTAACACAAGTCTGTAATTCAGCATTCATATTTACAAATGATGAAATTATCTGCACAATTCTATCTGGCTAGGCTGGCAGCCTTCACAGAATATACCAACATCTTCAACTTCCACTCCCTTAACCTCCTGCCCATAAGGGAACTCCATCACGTGGGCAGAAGCAGGTTTTGGAAGTAGTGGTTTAAAAAAAAACCCTAACTGTATTATTGCAAACCTCTGCCTTTACTTTATCCAAAGGTTCAAAAGGGTAACCCTTTTAATAAACATATTTAACAAAATCTCAACCTCCTGCTGAAAGGTACTGTCATTGCTAATTATATGAGCCAACCTCACAAGTTGGCCCTTGACCACTGCATTCCTTTGATAGATAGGGTGACAACTATCATAGTGAAGCTAGGAGTTGGAGAAGGTAGCCTTACGATGGGTAGAGGAGTCATAACACTTGTTCGCATAATCTTTGGTAAGCTGGACATCCAAATATGGTAGACTATCTTTACTTAAAGAATGGGTAAATTTAAGGAT